>NC_142523.1:30949967-31179967 GCF_964205215.1 Stylophora pistillata
AAGAAGTTATGTGTTCTATCCAACTTTAATTTTCGCTCCTATTTAATGTTTCTCTGAAGATTTTAATCATGGTCAAAATGTGTCTATATTTATACAAAGACCGACAACCTCGCTTCCATTTAAAAAAAAAAAACGCCATAGATGTACATGTTCTTGGACTGACATCTGCGTAAGCTTAACTAGTACCCGTTATATTTTATCCTTTTAATTTATACCGTCCGCTGGTAACCTTTAGCACGTTTATCTCATTGAAAGACTTGATTATTTGAAAATGTATCCAAAGATATAATATAAAAAATGAGTTGTGCCGGCGAGAAATTTCCGGCAGCGCGTGGAAGGGTTAGAAGTAAAGAAAGTTCTCAAATGAAACAATAGAATGTAATATTATTAGAAAACTATTTCATGGTATTACTTAGGCCTTGTTTACAAGCAGGTAGGGTAACCCTAGTGCTAGGGTTACCCTGGCAGGAGGGTTACCCTAATGTTCCCACATTTCTTCTTTTTTTCATCGACGTGTTTACAAGGCAGCTAGGGTTACCCTAGCACTAGGGTAACCCTAGCTGCCTTGTAAACGCTCTGGTGGAGATAAGTCGCCTACCTGGGACAACTTTTTACTTGTTTCCAGACCCTTTGAACATTGATAACAATGTGTGCGGTTACCAAGCATGGGTAAGTTGTCCCGGGTGGTAGGGTAACCCCACCTGTGAAATTTTGCTTGTAAACCCGGGCTATCTTTGACCCGCCTGCTAGGGTAACCCTAGCACAAGGGTTACCCTCCTTGCTTGTAAACAGGGCCTAAGTAACTAAAGCACTCAGGAATAATGTAAACAATGCTTATTGGCGCCGTGCGGCAATTTGAGCCACGTAGAGACTGAATGAAATGACTGCCGAGTGACCTTTTAAATTCTGACCCCCACTGTGACCAGTCAAGTTTTTTGCTTTTAGGAAAAAAGAATTGCACTTGAAACTCAAGTTCAGCGAGGGTAAAATTCACAATTAAAACATAATTCTCGTTTTCAACCATTCATTATTTGCAAAGGAGAGGGTAAATATTAATATAAATTTAGTCTTTGTGTACATGTAGAATGCTGTATGAAGCGCAGGAAAAGCGTTTACTGACAGAGGTATATATAGTGTTTTCATGAATGACTGACAATTACGTCAGAATCGGATAGAAATACCCTCTGTAATCAAACGACTGTCTTGGTTTTTTAAACATGGAATTATGTACCGGATTGGGAATTCAGAATGTCGCGGTACGCGTAGAGGAATGTTGCCATAAACGATGAAAGATCAGTAGCGGATCCAGACCTGACGCTTACAGCTTTGAGACTGAAACTCTTACATCGACAGGATTGTATAACACTTTTTAATGAATCCAAGTAAACGGTAAGCAGGCAAGGAATTATAACGTGCAACCGCGAGTAGTGGGAAGGGGTGTGGGGGAGAAATAATTTGCCTCAAAAGAGTCCAATAGTGACTTTCTGAATCAAAGTTTGGACCCCCCAATCAAAAATTCCTGGATCCGCCTCTGAAGATATAGGTGAACTGAATAGCTTATCGAGAGGCATTGCTTGGTATTCACTCAGACGGTGTGCGCACTCCGATTATGTTGCATTGTAGTAGCGTTATTTTCAATGTGGTGGTGAAGGCGGAGACTTTGGTACGTAATTGTCGCGTATTCCATCGTTCTCAAGGAAAAACGCAAGCTCTGTACGTCTTTTTAGTATCTAATTTGTGACCGGTTTTCGAGAAGTTCAAATTTCCTGTAGGTCGTATTTTGAAGACTTTCAAAGATTTAGATGGCCACTTTGATCCTTTTTGATCATCTCTGACCAAGCGCTCTCCAACGTGTATCAGAAGGTCTCTGTCTTCTTACGATGCGTTTGCATGTCAAGGGTCAATTCTCTGTTAAGTAACCCGCGTTTTTGTTACACTAGGCCTTTTGCCCACGGGAAAGTGAGACCTTACCCACGGGAAGTCTGTGTTTTGTGTGTGACCTCTATTCCCACAGTGAAACTTCCCATGGGAAATCGCTAGGGATACATCAAAAAGAACAAAAGAATTACCCATGACGTTTCCCGAACCAAGTCGTAGGGTTTAGCAGTGGTTTATCTAACCACAAGAGTAGTTCAACGAGTCGGATGGAAGAAAATAGTAAACCCGGAAACCGCAGCACATGCTGGGCATTTTTGTGGTGTTGTGCTGAAATCGCGGCAAATATCCTAGCAAGTACCAAATTCAAGACACGAGGCATCAAACATGGCCAACTTTCGAGGTTTACATTAAGTATATTTTATTCGTCTTTGCTCTGAATACTCCAATAAAAACCATAAGTTTCGTGGTTTGCGATCTCCATGATTTATTATTTTCCCGCCAAACACTGCTAGGTCAAGAGTTCACCTCGGGTAATTATCCATTAAGTAACCGGTGGATTAAACCTGACCGGAAAGCCAAACCCATCCCAATCCAAGGTTATTACCCACAGGGTTACCTCGGGTAGGAGGTGAGTGTAACCACAGCTATTATTTTTGTCTTTGATATTACTCCTCCCGCCATGGCGTCAGCTGAGAGTGTAACTGTTGCCATTTGTGTCGAGATTCTTGGGGCAAGACTGCAGTTTCGACTCTTTATGTATCACGTCGGTTGCCTGCTAAGAACAAATTCGTCACCAAGGAGCGATAGGAGTCGCGCAGACCCGTCAAAACTTTTTTTACTTTCGATGGGACGTAGAGTATTCGTGGGTCAAGAAATCACTCTCGTTCCTCTAATTTAAATGCCTGTTATTCAATACTCAAGATAGAGTACTTACCCTACAGTACTCGTCATCGGTTATTTTACTTTTACTTAGGAGAGTAGATTTACGTTACGATTGAGTAATGGAAAGTTCCTAACAGTGGTAACGCTTTGTGACACTATGTAACGCAATATTCTACAAACGTATATTGACGCTATCTCGCAGCCATTAAAGATGGTTAAAGACGGGAGAGAAGCCGTAGAATTATCTAATTTACCTTCGACCTTGATAAGAAATTTGTTACAATCTTTTTGTCCCTATTTAAGTAACGCTCGCGATCCTTTGACCTCAGTCGTTTACTGCCACATGTCTGCGGGAGTCGCACGAGCTCATGCGACGACGTGTGCTAAGTAAACGTGACAAACTCGATTGGAGTTAAGAAAATTAATGGTCCGAAAAAAGGTGGTCAATCTCTTTGGTTTCGTTTTCATTCAGTTTTTCTGGAGCCTATGTGATCTTACGCGAGAAACGTTTAAGATTATTCAGCAAGGGCGCTTTTGTATCTGGGTTGTCACGAATCTATCTCATGTCAATACCTTTTGTATGGTCACGTTGTGTTTGTGCACGCAAACCAGAACACAGGGTGCCCACACAAGCGGCGTGCCTGGTCGTTTGTTCGAAATATAAAGAAATGTATGGGAGAATATTGAGGAGTCGTAATATCGTAAACTTATATCAAGGAATGTCTATGATAAGGCTCAAAATAAATGTAAACCTACCTCACTTGCTGTGTATTATTGTCGTTTCTGTGGTCGTCCACTGAACCAGACCTGACCTGCTGCTCTACATTGACACCTTACTGGGGAAACATGTTCCGTCCAATAGACGACCCTGACTATCCATCGCTTAGGTTGTGGACTATTCTTCCTATTATGAGAGTCTGGTATTGGTGTACAAATCAGGTAAGTCAAGAAGGTAGTTTAGAGATTTTGCCAATGACAAGTAGGCCCCTTACTTGTTTTGCCCATCTAACAAGGTTACCTCCACTCAAACCAATCAATTTAACTCATAACTGGTAACACCTGTCTCGGCCGGGTGTCAAGAGGTAATGAACTGAGTTTAGTATTTACTGTTAGTCAGTTTTAGCCTTTGAAATGGATAGCCTGTCAGCAGACCACTGAACAACCAAACAAATACTATGCTTCGCAACATCTTGGCAACACTGACATAGGGCTGCCATACTGGAGTTGTAAATTCTAGCCCAGGCCTTTGGCAGTCATAAATGGGGTTTTGTTCTTTTTTCTGAAATTGCCTATACATCATCCAAATCATGTCTGGTCCACTATTGCTTGCATTGGAAGTTGGCCCAAAGAGTTAAATATTAGAAAAATATGGAACAAAAAGATGTATTGAGTAAATATGAAAATACATAAAATATTAGTAATAATTTATGTATTTTCATATTTACTCAATACATCTGTTTGTTCCATATTTTTCTAATATTTAACTCTTTGGGCCAGCTTCAATGCAAGCAATAGTGGACCAGACATGATTTGGATGATGGTTTTTTTTTCCAATATACAGATAAACACTGTTTTACCACAACGCCTATTCTACATTGTAGTTCTGGTCACTCCAACCATCTTGTAATAACTGACAATGAGAGGGAAAATGTTTCTATGAATGGTGAAATCAGCTCACAAGGCTCATCCTGCCAGAGCTTATATCCCATAATGCAGTACTAGCTTGAAAATTATGTGTAGATCTGTTGTGGAAGTGTTAAGCCTGATCTACAATGGAAATTGTCCCTACAATATCACAACTGAATAGTGTATGAGGGTTAGGAGAATAAAGGAATTGAACATCTAAATCTAAATGTCTGATATGCAAAGGGCAAACAGCCAATCTTCAGCAGATATCCCACCCATCCCACCCCAGAGGAGGACATCCATCACACAGTAATCTCATGTGTGGGAGATTGACATCTCCTACCCCAACCCTGCAGGACGGGGCCTACAGTTTTAATATACATTCATCCTTATCCGAGGAGACTAGAATATCTATCCATTTTTTAATTTTATAGAAAGGTAGCAAATTTTCCTCACTTATGTTAAGACCATGATTATTGGTCCAGCCAGGGCTCGAACCCTCGACCTCCCGCACAACACAATCCGGTGCTCCAACCGATTGAGCTAGAAAAGAAGCTCTTGATTGTTGAACAAATTCTCTTAGTTAGTACTAGAGAAAATTTACAGTGAACAGTATTTAGAACATACAACCTACATTGGGTGGATGTTACCTAGGTTAGATGAAGTGCCAGTTTTTAATGTTTACTCTGATTACTTTTCCAGAAGCTTTGTGACTTTTTCAAGTCCACTAAATGGTGTCGAGGTAGGGAAGCCTTTTTCCGAGGGATCTCATACCCTTGATGGCAGTGTTCCTCAATTCCACTAGTTTAATCAGTTTTGTTTTGTTTTTGTCTTTGCTTGTGTCTCAGTGATCATTTCTCCAGGAATCACTGGATGTTATGTCCACTAATGATGACAATTAACACTCTAGGTTTTACTCTAGAACTTTATTCCGGATACATGGATGCTGCCAAGGTTTGTGAAATGTTTTTAGAAAACTTGGGTATAATTTTTCAGGGGGGAGGGGGTGGGATTTGGTGGTGATGGGCAAGGGTGGGGAAGGTGATAAACATTATTTCTTTGGGGACTGGGCTGGGATAAGAGCATGGTCATGTTGTGAACAAGTGGACTGGGCTCTACCTCTCTGTCTGAAGCACCTTCAGAAAACAGAACTGTTGTATTGTATTACCTCTGGAGTTAGAGTATTTTATTTTTGTACTGCTCTGCTGTCTAGTTACAACGGGGAAAATTTGTAAACCAAGGCTGAAATGGTGGAACAGAGAGGTGAACTCACTTGAATAGTTTTTAATCACGAAGCTTTGTGGAAGAATCTAATATGGAACCATCAATAGGGCTGAAATTTGGGACTTCGGGATGGCAAATGTAACACCCTAACTTTTGTAACTTGGTTATTCCATTTTTTACAGTCCCAAGATGAACATTTTAACTTTCTAACGCATTTATTTTGTCCACTTCCTATTCTGTAGGAGATGCTTTTCTGTCGTACTTGTAAACTGGTAGAGTTTGAGAATGCAACAAAAGCACTGGAAAAAGCCAAACCTAAGAACCAAGAAGCGGTAAGATTCAGACAAACTTGTGTTTTGCACGTGATATACATTCCTTTGGTAGTTTTCCCCTCATTCTGTTGCTCGTGATTTTTATTCTCCAAATATGCTTCGTAGAGTACAAATAACGCGCGAGACGAGTACAAATATAAATACACGATATTTGTACTCCAGAAATATCCGCGAAATTCGCCCGCAATGAAATAACAATGTGGCGTGTTGGATGATAAATCTCTTATTTAACGTTTTTTTGTGTGTTATTGCTGATTATTTTTACTCGTTGTTTGTATTTTGACTCGCCCTATCAAATATTTGTACTCGTCGCGAGACGAGTACAAATACAAATACACGATATTTGTACTCCAGAAATATCCGCGAAATTCGCCCGCAATGAAATAACAATGTGGCGTGTTGGATGATAAATCTCTTATTTAACGTTTTTTTGTGTGTTATTGCTGATTATTTTTACTCGTTGTTTGTATTTTGACTCGCCCTACGGGCTCGTCAAAACACGGTACAACTCGTAAAAATACTCAGCGATACTATACAACAAAACCTCCATTAAGATATATATACTTGCAATAGACATTTATCACTTGAAGGTCATGTTGAGGTTTTGAAGAATCATGTCGAATGCTAGAATGGAAGATTACCAAATTGTTTTTGTGCATTTTCCATTATCAGCTTCAAAAAGCCAAAGAAGAAGCAGAGGAAGCATGCAATTCAATTTCAGAAGCTGCCAAAAAAGAGGTAAATAATGTTACAAGGATCGGAATTGTCTAGAAAGTTCGCGAAGGTCAATGTCACGCAAAGTGTTTTTTTTTAATAATTTTCTAGAACTGTTACTCATCAGTTTAAAAATAGAGTTTACTGTAATAGTTATAAATAGTTACTATTGTAATGGTTATAAATAGTTCCTTTTGGAAACTTCTAGACTCTCTTCGGATGCTTATATAAGCAGCTCGCTCGTCAGGTTTTTGTTGTGATTTGGGACTTCGTTCCCTGTTTGTGATCTACAAGCGATATTGTGTGACGAGTGACAAGTGAAGGGATTTTCCCTTTCAGATGTGAAACTGACATTCTGCTGTCAAGCCCAGAGCTATTTACCGTGGAGTGCGATACGTCGAAGGAAGTCTTCAGGAGATTTCGCCAAAGAGAAGGACAGTACTTTGCTTGTGGTCACATAAGCGTAGATAAGTATATAGTTAATTTTAGTTGGATTGTTCCAAGAGTAGTCGCTAGCTCGTGTTAGGTTATCTTCCGTTGTTAACAGTTGAATAAATTGTGTTTCGTGGAAATAGCGAGGATATTATCTTTCTGCCGATAATCAGTTACCGTAACAATAACAATACCAGTAATAATGAGCAGTGTTTTTTATTTAACTGATATTAATTTTTTTTTTTTTTAAATGCAGATGATCCGTTACAACAGGCAAAGGGTGTTGAGCCTGCAAGCAAGTCTTATCCAGTACGCTGAATCGCGGTTAAAGAATGGAAGAGATACGTACGCCATATTAGCCAAACTACTGAATGACATGAAAAGATCTGCGTAATTAAGAAGCATGAAGAAAATAGACGGCCCCATGAACTTAGGTGGCCAAAATTTATGGCTCACTTTCTGTATGACATTAGATTATTTCAATTTAATACTGATAAGAAAAAAATAATTCTTTAGAACGACACCAGGGTGTTACAGGCATTGGCCTGTTCCAGGCATTCAGTTGGTAAAATGGAGCGAAGATTGGACCTGAAAAGTGAAAAAGAGAGGGAGGCCTGGGTCGGATTCATTAAGCGACTCGACCCAAACCTCCCTCGCTTTTTCACTCCTCTGCTTTAAGAGCGCTGTTTACTATTATGCTTCCTTTTACAAGCTGATTGTCTGGAAAAGGTTATTCAGGCAGAAATTGGCCAGAAATGGTGACAAAAATGTGGCAATGACTAGGAAATTAATCAGCAAATATTTCATAGCGGGAATGAATTTCTCAACTTTGTTAAGGATACCAGCCTTGAATCAAGGCTCAAGAAGATTTATTAAATACTTTTCACGGTGAATTTTTCACCTTTGCGTTCTTTCGTGCAGATCAGATTAAAACCTTAAAGTAAATTTATTTCTCTACCTCCTCTTGTAAAAGGATGTTTTTATTGATTCTAAATGAATGATTTTCAGATGTGCAATGTTTTCTATGTACTCACGGACTGACCCCATTAAAAAAAAAAAAATAGTTCTATTTCCAATCTTTTAAAAAGTGCCAACCAAAAATTGACTTCTTTTGTCTTAGAAAGCCTAATGAAAGTTATTGGTTATAGCGGTGGAAAGTTTCTGTTTAAATAACCTTTTAATTACCCGTAAGGAGTAGAAGAAAAGGTCTTTTGTTGACTTCCTCTGCGAAGATACCGGTTAACGTGACCTTTAATTCCGGTGAAAAACTGCGTTTTTCGTTTATGAATATTTGTTTTAACGTACAATGGGCCACTTATAATAATACTTCTCTTGTAGCTCTATCACGGGCACAGTGTTTCATCCCCTCCGACTCAACGAAAGTCACCACCCCTGAATATAGCGATGACTTAAAGGCAGTGTGAATATGATGGACCTTTTAACTTTCGCTAACGAGCAAAGCGCTCCTTCGAAAAAAAACACTGCTGTAATAGGTTGGCTTGTCTTTGAAGCCCAAAACAATGAAACTTCCTAAATAACCCTCCCACTTCTAACCCTATAACCTTACCCAACAAGTCAATCTTCTGCTGTTTTATTTCTGATGAGATCACGCGCAGATCAGGTGTAAGAATAGACACTGTGTCATCACGTATGTTTCGCAATAATCTTTTAGTGGCTTTCGGTTTGGTGCCCTGTTCACCTTCGAGAGGAGTCTTGCTTTTTTTCTGGAGAAATACATCGATACAAAGCTTCAATAGCCCGTGAAATCCTCAAAGAAGTAAGACTAAATCATTTGTAATCTAGATTGAGAAGCAACTAAGTGTCTGTACGTATACAACAAGACTATAGCTCAGTGTACGAACCATTAAGGGTTTTGTCACAAATCCATGCTCGTGTGCGCGAAGTGTTATACTTAACGGCTCCATGAACGAATTTAGGCCTGCTTAATTTTAAACATTTACCAACAGCTAAGTCGATTTCATTTTGTAGAAAACAATTTGGGAATTTGTCCCTCATTCATTTCGCGAAGTATAGTCCGTTAACCGGACGGATGTACATCGATTCTTTATTTGGTGAATGAAAAACCTCATCGCTTATTTCGCTTTGTTTTTTCCTCCGATGTAAATTGGATCGTTTCGATAGCAAGGAAACGGTCTGGAGTCTTTATTCTTCGTGCCAGCCCATCACGATCCAAAACAGCAGTGAAAAGGTGGTCACATCAGCAATAGTATTTAACAGCCTTACTGTGTTCCTCAAGGCACTGAAATAAGTCTCACTGGTAAGTACATTATGTCAGAGTGTAATTTCGTTGTTTCCGTAAAGGGCCAGGACTTGCCCATTATGAAATTTAAAGTAAACATCTACCTGTCTTCGGACAACAGCAAGAGATACATGTCTTTGCTCTCGAGATTGATCACGAACGAAGATCGTTAAGTTTCTTGCCAATAAGCACGTCAGGTATTTTTTGAAGATGGGAAGATTTTCGAATGTATGTTGTCTAAGCTAAGACCGTAGCAAGAAATTGACACAGACAACTCCGCAGTCGATTAAGATAGTCTCTGCTTCATTGTTTTCCAGACACGTTTCCCCCTAATTTTGTAACCCTATATACTTTCAGCTGGCTCTACATTTTGCAATAAGTAAAATGCTGAATGTTGTTGCTGAAGATTACCGGTGAACTGAACACTAAATTGTTCGTTCAAAAATTTTCCTTTCGGTCAAAGGCTTAGTTTAGTACTTTTTTCATTGTTTACTTCATGAATTGTTACAATGCCGTTCTGTAATGGGACTTTAATCAGAACATTCTAGAAGAGGACATTCGAATATGGTTGACCTCTGTTCAAGAACTTACTGACTCCTATTACTTGAAATATCACACCAAACACGAGAGCAGGCGGTAAATCATTCAACGTCTAGTATTCCCCTAATGTTGCCCTTTATGTGCTTTGCATTAATAGAACCGCCTCGAGAATTTCTTGAAATATTGCCTAAGGGACCGGGGAAGAACTGATGTGCTTTGCTCTACCACTTTTTCATTTTTTGACTTACCTCCTCCAACCTCCCCCATTCCGATGAAATAGTTCTATTTACACGTAACGGACCAGCGCATTTGCTGTTAAAAGACGCGTGTCATCGGATTATTATTTCAAGGCTTAAGGTCACAATAGGTAACACACTGGTTTCACTTTTGTGTTTCTGTTTACAAGTTGAAGGCTGGTTGCGGATGAGCAATTTTAAGTCTCTTGTCTTGTCTGGTTGGAATTTTGACGCCTAAACGAAATTCAGAACCGATTTTAGTAGTTGTTTCAGACAAGAGATATTTACATTCTCTAAAGAGGCTTCAATGTGGAGTCTTATCCTTGTTGCTGCTCTGAAAAGGACTTTGACCAAGACATTCTCGAACAGAATTTAGATTTGCTCTATATTTTGACTCAACCCCCATTAAGTAGCTCTGCTTATAAACTCAACGGATCAGCGCAGAAATCGGAAGTCTGACGTTTGCGGCTTTAAAGATGCCATAAAAAATGATGCAATGTCTGGAGATTATTTCTGAAGGTCACAGTATGTAACTAATCAGCTTCACTTTCATGTTCTTGTTTATTAGCTTCTAAACAGCTGCCCCTCCTCTCCCCTCCAAAATCCCGATACCTACCAGAGTTTTCTCAACTCTGGAAAGTATGGGCCTGTACACAGGCTACTGTTTATCAACTGGACGGAATTATGACGATTAATTCTTTATTTGCTGAATGAAAACCCTCATCTAGTACGAAAAGACTTTAGTTCTTTATGGTCGTTAAATAGAGTCAATTTAGTCAGTTTTATCGCTTAGGCCCAGTTCAAACGTCGAATTTCACATGTGCCGAACTTAACTCCTATTTTAGTCAACTAAAATAGTTAAATACGGCATTTGATTCAAAGTTCGTTCAATTTGATTCAAGTCGTTCAAAGGCAAGACACGCCAACTCAGTTTAAGTGAGCTCTTGGATGATGTCTGCACGCGCTGTAGCCTCTGCTCCTCTTGAATTTTATATATTTTTATTACAAATCCCGTAACTAGTTAACTATAGATTTTCTCCTAGTTTTAATATCGATACTACTGTAAATAGCTCCTAGTCTTTTTTCTTTTTTAGTGTCCCCAAATTAGTAAGGGATTTTTCCCTTGCTAGACGGCTCTTGACACTATTAATAAACTTTTACTACTACTATTACTACTACGTCGAATTTAACTCAGTCGAATTCAACTCTGTTCGCTGTCGATATTCCCAGGCGCACTACGTATTTGCTAGACGAAGACGTCTATTGAGCGTTTGCTTAATTGCTTCACTGATGCTCTTGTTTTGATGTTTGTTTTGCTTCTTTATCTTGGCTTTTCGTCATGATACTTTTACATGATTCACGTTCCATCATTTCACTGAAACACGACCCACAATATGCCACAGAGTTTCCTACTTTCCACCCAGGAGTGCCCTCTTCGTTTTCAAAAACCGCACACCTCATACAAAAGTAATTACCGCACGTCAAACAACTGTATTTTGTCTTTTCAAAGCAAGAATTACAAATTCCTATGTCTCCGACCATTTTTCTGTGCTGTTTTGGCTTTTTCGCGCATGGCATTCATAGAATTCCTGGCGATTTGTGGGTAATAAATGAATTATAATAATTTCCTGTAATTTCCATAAAATCTTCTACAATACAAAATGTTAACAGCGTAAAAAAAAGATCCAAAAGAACTCACTTTCAGGTCACATCTACTCCTTTTTTTTCCCTGTGATTCATGCATTAAGTTCGGCATATGTGAGCACAAGTAGCCCAGACAAGCGACGAGTCTTTGTTTATTCGAAATATAAGGGAATGTATGGGAGAATATTGAAGAGTCTTATTATCGTAAACTTATATCATGAAATGTCTGAGTTAAAGCTCAAAATAAATGTCAACCTACCTCATTTGCTGTGTATTGTCGTTTCTGTGGCTCTAAATGGCGAAGTTGAGCGATTTGGTGGGTTTTGCGTCGACTGTTACTATACGTTATAAGGAGGTGACAAGGGTGGAAAGCTCATACGTTATAAGAAGGAGACAAACTCCTGGATTCGCTCCTGAAGATTACTTTGTTTCAGTTGCACCTAGGGTTAGTAAAAACTACAACTCCTTTCGAACGAGTTTAAAATTAGTTCAAACTAGGCCAGGTAACTTTCCATCCTTAGATGGATGCGACATTCGCTTTAAAAGATTTCAGGACTGTTTGGAGGAGAAGAAAGATCGGCCAGCTCGGGCAACAACGTGAAGTTTCACCACGCTTTCTTGTCCACCCTTGAAATATTGTTTTCTGAAAATGTTAGTGATGCTATTGCAGGGATACGCCTCACGATTTTATGACAACATTTGGTGACTGTATCAACTTATCGAATGAACTCGAATGGCTATTTGGAAAATAATTTAAATACAAGCTTGTATAGACTAGTAAAACTATAGTTTCCTTGCCACTAAAAATCAAAGTCCTGTCACCGTTGTGATTTCAAATTTTGCAACTACTTACGATCCGCCTCAACTGTAATCCTTAACTGATCACAAGCGTATTGGTTTCAAGTCTCATCAAGTTAACGAGGAAAACTGCAGCAAAAATTATTTCAATCATACGTGACTCGCTCGGGCTTTTAGTGCAGGTTCCCTCGCGACACTGTTCATATTTTTCATTCGCACTGATATCAAGCCAGTCTAATCAGCGGTTATCGTGTCAGTTTTGCGCTTTGTTATTATCCATGTATGCAGACTACGAAAAGAACGTTCATATTGTCCTTGCGTCGATTTTCTTTCGTACTTATTCTCTTTCTGATTGCCTTCCGCACGCATTTTTTGTTTCAGTGTTTCTATTTGTGTATGTTGGACAAACCACTGGCATCGATTTCATGTGAATCACATTTGGAGGTAACTATCACTTAATGATAATTATTATAACAAATTTATCATTTTACTTATGTAGCGCATTACGGAGCAGTGTACAATATTCTTTAGGAATGGTATAGAAGTAAATAATACATAAGGAATTGTAATTTAATGTGAATAGAGAGGGAGTGGGGGTTGGGTAAGCTCAATCTTACCCCCCCCCCCCTCCGTCTCTCTTCTTTTACGCTAAGTAAGGTTATCGTAGCCAAATTAAAGAAGAATTTTCCAGACTTTTGTAGAGCGAAAGAACTTCGAAAAATAATTAAGGTTAACGTGTCGAGGCACATCCTAGTGTTGTTTGCTGCGGAGAGATAATGGACAAAGAGTCAAACCAAAGCAAATTCAATAGTTGTCAGTAAAACAATTGATATTAAACATGCAGAGTGCAGCTATTTAGGGAGGTAGATAATGTGTTTTGCCTGAAGGCCAAAGAAGTTTTCGCTTTCGAGTCCGTAGAGTGTTTTGTTGACTGCAGAAGGCAGCCTATATTCCATATCGCAGATGATAAAGCACCACCAAAACGTTTCCAAAACTTGGCAGCAGCAAGTATCTTAATTTCATTTGCATGTAAGTTATGAGTAGCAGATATAACTCTTTTCAAACGAAAACTACTTCCTAGAATTGCTATATTGGAGGAGAAGGAGCTTCACGAGACCGTAACAAGATCAAATTTAACCGTGATTTCTTCCATCTTCCTTAACACAAATTCCCCTAAATCAATGAAAATGTTATTGATGTTATTTTGATATGCTTTGTAATTTTCTAATCTAATGGTCTGAGTTTATCAACCCAACGAAAAAACTGCTATGTTTGGTTGTGCACCGAATACCGATCTCCAATACTTCAAAGCAGGTTCCTTGTCATTTCAAATTGAATTCTTAGCTCAAGCTAGCTAGAGAGGGTCTTTACCAGGTCTATTTTCGGTTTAAGTCATCCTTTCATTCAAGTTGACTATTTTTCAACGATCAAAGTTTGTTTGGGTGAGGGAAAAGAAACGTAACCAAGAAAATATAAACTATTTTCTCTTAACTGACGTAACCCCGAAACCTGTCTTTCTTACTTCAGCAAAACAAAAGCTGTTCAAATAGCCCATTGATATGGCGTCATAATTACTCGATCATCGCTTTATAAGTATTAAGCGGCCTTCCAATTAAATCTTTCGAAGTCTCTTGTCCCTGTCTTGCTTAGAGACATGATCAATCTGCATTGCGACGAAGCCAGGTTAGCTTTCGCATGCGAGTTCCTCGAGTGTTTTGTTGACTACAGAAAGCAGCCTATATTCTTTATCGCTGATAAAGTATTATTACCTCACGGTAAGTTTCTAGAGCTTTGACAACGTGAAGCAAACTTTAATTCACTTACCTGAAAGTTATGCGTAGAAGATACAACTCGTTTCAAACGAAAAAGAAACTAGCGAACATTGTAGAATACTTATCTTGATACGAAACACGCTGCAGGAGAAGGAGCGTAATACAGAAAACTATTTTAGCAAAAAGATAAAATTGCACTGTGACTTCTGCTATCGTCGCTTTAAGTTAGAAAAGAGATGTTTGTGACCTTACGTTCTTTTGATACTCTAACTGATATGATCCATTTTCAAATATGCTGACCGTATCAAGTGAACGAAAGACGGAAGTGTTTAGTTAATTTGACAGCAATTATGAAAAACGGAAGGGTAAAAAAGCAGCGGATTACAGCTGCCTTAACTTCATTAAAGCTCCAGAAATTTTGCTGGGAGAATCATCCATTTTTTTAAGGACTAGAGGTTGAAGAGATAAGAGGACCTCAGGAGATAAAATTTTGTTTAGTGCCACAGCATACCAGCACTGTAGCGCCACAGCATACCAGCACTGTAGTGCCATACTATACCAGCACTGTAGTGCCACAGTATACCAGCACTGTAGTGCCACAGTATAACAGCACTGTAGTGCCACAGTGCACCAGCACTGCGGTGCCACAGTATACAAGCACTGCGGTACAACGGTATAACAGCACTGCAGTGCCACAGTATACCAGCACTGTAATGTTAGTTCCAGAACTCAGTGAGATAAGCCAGCTGCGAAAAAACTGCCGAAGCCTTTTAAGCTTTTGAGATCTAATGTCCGTGAGATGAAGAAGAAACGTAATAATTAGCGAACAAAACAAGTGCTTTTCGTGAAGTGTCTTCTTAAATTTGTTCCAAATGTCAAAATTGCATAGAAGAACGCTTATTATGTCAAATGTCCTTCTTGGCTCAGGCTGGGAAGAATTCTGTTTCTCTACCAATTTTTAACGCAGACCCCGTTTAGTCATTTTCACTTATCTTTCATAACAGATGACTTGCCGCGAAAGTAAGCCTTGACTGATAACAGTTACATAAGCTGTGAACAGAAAGTAAATATATTTGCAAATTCTTGCAAACGGAATCTCAAGAAACAGAAACCCAGAGCAAATCTGTGGCAGCACTAAATGCAGAAGGCTTCCTTCCGCTGTTAGGAGCCGTCTAGATTGTCGAACAGCATGACAATTTCTAATATTCATTAACTAATCAGATCAAAGTCGTTCAAATCTCTGTGTTACTTTGCGGTAAGAAGTGATGGACCAGAAATCATATCCAACTATTCTTAATACTTATCAAACAAAAGAAAAATAGATTACATGTTGCCATGTATCTGTTCAATAATAGATGACAAAAGTGTCACGTGAGGCACAGCAGAGTGTGTCACTGATGTTCTTACTATTTTGACGTCTTCTGGGATCTATTACTAAACAGAACCACGGCATCATGGATGATCTATTATTCAATTTATTATTACTTATATAGCGCAAAATACATGTGGATATGATCTAATGCGCTAGAATTCTGATTGTTTTATATGATAAATGCGTCTGTCCTCCAATCGATCATAGGTAAGAACCAATCACAATGCTAGCGTTATTTAGCTTATGATGCATAAAACACTGGATATGCCGCTGTGCGCAGCTTTAAATGCATGTGATTCTTAACTATTCAAACTTTGATTGCAGACAGTTTAAGTACTCCAAAGGTTTCTCAAACTTCCAGAACGGTATGTATTATCTAAGTTACTGATTCAAGTGAGTTCCAGACAACTTTTTTCTCTGAATTTGCTTTTGTTATCGATCTATAGCTTCAGAGTGATAATTTCCATTCGTGGAGAAACCTCCGTTCACGAGTCGACGTAAATTAAAGTTAACCTTCACGTGTGGTGTGTATCATTTTATACAGTACGCTGGGAATTTATTTCGGCTCAGGTTGGCAAAGTTCTCAAGTATTTATCTAAGAGTGATGGCTGGTTTTCACTTTACGCTATCATACTTGAATGAAGTGAGAAGCGATTCTTTATTGATCACTAGAAAGCAAGCTGAGAGAATGGAATTCAATGTTAAGAGACCTTATTAAGTAAGATTATCATAACTAATTACCTCGGACGCAAAAAAGATAAACTAAGAAGACGGAAAAAAATTTGTATAGCTTAAAAATTATTGACTTTGACCATCAGTTCTCAGATGAATTTTGTTCCCTGGCCAAATGATTAAAAAAGCAGGTGACTTCTATCGAGCCATGATTCGTATTTAAGCTCAAATGTGCCTCGCAAAAATAACTATGCTGGGAACAAATGAGAAATGAAATAAACAAAAACATTAAATAACAGGAGAGCGAGGAGACTTAGACCGTATTCCTGATGCTTTAGACTTTCTCTTTCTTATAGGAAAATTCATTACCTGACGAGGGATTCGTGCGATTTCAGTTTTTGCAGGAAAGTTAAGGCGGAATTGACGAGTTAGGTGATCGATTTTCCTTAAGTCGCATATTTGAACAAAAATTAGTAAAATCAGAGTTAACTTCGTTTGCTTCTTCGGATGAGAAAAAAAAAATAAAGGCTGATAGTTTCTAAAGAAACTGTTTGGGGCTGCGACGGTGGGGGTAACGAAATAATTTGAATATATCAACAAAGTTGAAATGGTAAATTGGCGAGCGAGATAGAATAAATATATGAAAATCATATATTTTGAACTGCGGTATTTGATACGTATGATGGACGATCCTCGCAGTAGATAGCGCTATTTGAGCAATAGCGAAATTCAGACCTGAAAAAAATCAGGCCTGTACGGGACTCGAACCACTGACCTCTGCGATACTAGTGCAGCGCTCTAACCAATTGAGCTAACAATTCATTACGAATCAACTTAACGGCCTGCTCTCAGTTGGCTTGTTAGCTCAATTGGTTAGAGCGCTGCACTAGTATCGCAGAGGTCAGTGGTTCGAGTCCCGTACAGGCCTGATTTTTTTCAGGTCTGAATTTCGCTATTGCTCAAATAGCGCTATCTACTGCGAGGATCGTCCATCATACGTATCAAATACCGCAGTTCAAAATATATGATTTTCATATATTTATTCTATCTCATTTATCACTCTCACGGGTTCATTACGAATCAACTTAGCGGCCTGCTCTCAGTTGGCTTGTTAGCTCAATTGGTTAGAGCGCTGCACTAGTATCGCAGAGGTCAGTGGTTCGAGTCCCGTACAGGCCTGATTTTTTTCAGGTCTGAATTTCGCTATTGCTCAAATAGCGCTATCTACTGCGAGGATCGTCCATCATACGTATCAAATACCGCAGTTCAAAATATATGATTTTCATATATTTATTCTATCTCATTTATCACTTTCACGGGTTCATTACGAATCAACTTAACGGCCTGCTCTCAGTTGGCTTGTTAGCTCAATTGGTTAGAGCGCTGCACTAGTATCGCAGAGGTCAGTGGTTCGAGTCCCGTACAGGCCTGATTTTTTTCAGGTCTGAATTTCGCTATTGCTCAAATAGCGCTATCTACTGCGAGGATCGTCCATCATACGTAAATTGGCGAGCGTTAGCCCTTCGCTCCGACGAAGGACTAACGCTCGAAACGTCAGCTTTTATAATCGTAACGGTGGCCAATTTACCATTTCAACTCTGTTGATATATTCAAATTAAATTGAGAAAAAAAATGATGTGAAGTCGTTAAAAAGTAACCTTGACTCTTCGCTGCTCAATTTTCCTTCATATTACTAGTCCTGGCGTCAAATTAGCCCCACCCTGTGAATAAAGGAAATAAAATTCCTTCTCTGACCCACCCCTTTCCTAAAAAAAACATGTCTAAGCACGAATCGCTACATCTTGACACATATACTATTTGCAAAGACAACCCTGATGCCTATTAACAAAACTTTGGTTTTGCGCAGGTTCAAACAAGAAATGGCCGCTGCATTTGAATACACGGAAGAGCAGCTAAACTACTTCAGGATTTGTTACGATGTCACTGATATTATAACAGAGGGTCTGAGAACAATCTTTAAACAAGAATGGGACAGTCGCCACAAGACAAGACTAGGAGAATGGAAAGATCAACCAAAAAGTGGACTGGACTTTTGGAATGGGGAGTCCCTAAAGAACAGAAGGAAAAACGCACGGCTGTTATCAACCATGAAAAATGGCGATAGAGCTGAATGGGATTGTACCATGCTCTTTTACGCTATTCTTTTTTCAGATTGTATCCACGGTCTCAATTCAGTGGTTCGATCAAACATAGATAAACTAAGAAATGTTCGGAATGAAATCGCACATGATGGAGCAGGCCAACTCTCTGACGGAGATTTCAATATTGTTATATCGCGGGTGAAAACTGCATTCGTCGCCCTCGGTCTTCCCACATTAAAAGTCAATGAAGTCCAAAATCAAACAACCTTCCCCACAGAGGAGTTAAGTGAAGTTTTAAGGGAGGTTAACGACCTCAGACAGGAGCTTAAATAAAAAGAAGAACAGAGGCTTGCCTTGCAAGAACAGTTACACGCAGATGTCTCTCCATTTTGCATTCTCCCTCCTAAACCAACACACGACATCGCTGCTCGAGAATCTGAAGTTGATGAAATTATGCGAAACCTGCAAACATTAAAACGCACCGATGATGGGATGAGCATACTGTATTTGTCAGGAAATCCAGGAAGTGGCAAATCTCAGCTGGCACGTTTAGCAGCCAAGCGATTCTACGATGAAGTCAAAGAAACACCTTCCGCAGCTTCATTTGTCATGACACTGAATGCTGAAAGCCCAGAAACAATTTTGAATTCGTATGTCCTTTTTGCTCAACATTGCAAATGTCCCGGATATGAAATAACAAACACTTACGGCTCGAAGGATTTGAACACAGACGAGAAGATTTCATATCTCAAGACCCTAATAAGTGCAAAAATTAGGCATTACACTTCATGGCTGGTGGTAGTTGATAATGAGAACTCTCTTTCAAGCGGTCATTTGCCTGATGCAGGAAACGAGGTGTGGGCAAGGGGCCAGATGCTAATAACAACGCAGGGCACTGCGTCTATGCCGTTAACAAGCTCTTCCGTACAAAACATTTCCGTCAGCGCAGGAATGCAACCTAACGACGCATGCTCTTTGCTGAGCATTCTTTCTGATATCCCAATTAATGACATAGAGAAAGAAGTTGCTAAGGTATTGGACTACCAGCCACTCGCCCTAGCGGCTGCAGCCACGTATGTGCGACAAGTTCGTCAGAGTAAGGTATCCTCGAAATTTGGCTGGAGCGACTACCTGAAGAAATTGGAAGAGGGGAAACGAAGTGCTACTGAAATCATTCTTGCTGAGATCAATCCAAGCTATCCAAACTCCATGACCAAAGTAATAACACTCGCTGTCGAAAAGGCGATGGCGGACGATATAACTTTCCATCACATGTTCAATTTTCTCTCTGTGTGTGCATTACAGCCGATCCTTCAAGAAGCTGTTATCGAGTACATCAGAGCAGTAGATGAAGATTTTGAAGATGAAGATATGATAAGAATGAGAATGAATCAATGTTCATTATTGCTGATTGAAGAGAAAGAAGAAGAGGAAGAAGAAGAAGAAGTAAGTGGTGTCTATATTCGAGCTCATGGTGTTGTTCACGATGTTATTAAATCTGCGACGAAAGATTGCACAAAGGATGAAGTTTACGAAGTGGTATATGGGGCTATAATGTCATTCTCAAAATTCGAAAAATTAGCTTCTATTAATGTGGGAACAAAATTAGCTCCCCATTTAAAGATGTTAAGCTTAAAACTTGAACATGTGGTAATTAGAAGAGCAAAGCCAGAATTCTCCGAAAGAGCACTTAAGTCTTTGAGTTCTTACCCTGATGGCCTTTGCACCCTCGGTGACATATGCGATGACCACAGCGAGTTTGGAGCAGCGATAGTCTATTATAAATTGCTGTTAAAAATGATTGAATCAAGTCACGAAGAAGGGGACCTGAAAAAAGCAGCATGTTACCGCAAATTGGGTATTGTACATAAGGAGCTGGGCGAAACAGATCAAGCAAAAGACTACCATAATCATGCACTGGAGATTCGTCTGAAAAAGCTAGAACCTGATCATGTTGATATTGCAGCCTCTTACAACAATCTGGGTGATTTACACAGTGACCTGGGCGAAACAGATCAAGCAAAAGACTACTATAATCATGCACTGGAGATTCGTCTGAAGAAGCTGGGACCTGATCATGTTGATGTTGCAGCCTCTTACAACAATCTGGGTAATTTACACAGTGACCTGGGCGAAACAGATCAAGCAAAAGACTACCATAGTCATGCACTGGAGATTTATCTGAAGAAGCTGGGATCTGATCATGTTGACGTTGCAGACTCTTACAACAATCTGGGTAATTTACACAGTGACCTGGGCGAAACAAATCTAGCAAAAGACTACTATAAGCGTGCACTGGAGATTCGTCTGAAGAAGCTGGGACCTGATCATGTTAAAGTTGCAGCCTCTTACAACAATCTGGGTAATTTACACAAAGCGCTGGGCGAAACAGATCAAGAAAAAGACTACTATAAGCGTGCACTGGAGATTTATCTGAAGAAGCTGGGACCTGATCATGTTAAGGTTGCAAACTCTTACAACAATCTGGGTAGTTTACTCAGTGAGCTGGGCGAAACAGATCAAGCAAAAGACTACCATCATCATGCACTAGAGATTCGTCTGAAGAAGCTGGGACCTGATCATGTTGATGTTGCAGCCTCTTACAACAGTCTGGGTAATTTACACAGTAACCTGGGCGAAACAGATCAAGCAAAAGACTACTATTATCATGCACTGGACATTCTTCTGAAGAAGGTGGGACCTGATCATGTTGATGTTGCAGACTCTTACAACAATCTGGGTATTTTACACAGGGACCTGGACGAAAGAGATCAAGCAAAAGACTACCATAAGCGTGCACTGCAGATTTATCTGAAGAAGCTGGGACCTAATCATGTTAATGTTGCAGCCTCTTACAACAATCTGGGTATTTTACACAGTGACCTGGGCGAAACAGATCAAGGAAAAGACTACCATAAGCGTGCACTGGAGATTTTTCTGAAGAAGCTGGGACCTGATCATGTTGATGTTGCAGCCTCTTACAAGAATCTGGGTAATTTGCACAGTGACCTGGACGAACTCCAAGAGGCGAAGCATTGTCTTGATCGTGCACTGCTAATTTTTATTTCGAAATACGGTCAAGATCATGTTAGGGTACGAGAGGTCAGGAGGAACTTATCTCGTCTACAACAGAAAGGGAGGTGCGTCGTGGATTAAGGATTAAGTTGCTTTGAAAAGAAGAAAAGATGGACGTGTAGATAGTCTAGAAACTGTGCTAATTTATAAACGGTGAAGGCCTTTAACTCTGTTTAGACGTTGCTGTCCCTTTTGCTGGAGAAGTTTCGCCAGAATCTAGACCGTTTTGTTATTTTCGTTATATTTGATATCGTTTGAGCTTCTTTTATCCTGATCTGCAAAGCTTGTGATCGGACACAGTTTAAAGACGTTTCCTTGCTTGCAGTCCCATGGTACAGGACAAAATCGTTTATGAGTCGCCATTTAGAGCTGCTTCTTCTGATTTATGACTTTTGATTGATTGGCTTGTGTACATATCACTCTCTTCTTATCAGCAACGTATATTTATAAAGTAAAAGATAGCCTGGTGGTTTCGTTATGTTTTATATTTGATGGAACTTAAACCAAAAACAGGCTCCTCCTGTAAGAAGGAGTATAATTGACAAGGTTTCCAAATGAATAGCTCAGGACTTAATAGCACTGTAGATCTCAGTCTGAGAAGTTTAAAAGTATTGTAATAGATTAAGAGACTCTTTGTGATATTACCTTAGAATTTGAAATCTCGTTGAAGTGGAGACTTAAACGCTTTATCTATTATTTTTTCATACATCCTTAGACGAAAGTCGCGCGTTAACTACAGAGTGTACGAGGTGCTTCGTTTAATCGGGATGATTAGGTCTAGTAATGGTTGATTTCGACTCGGTGCATCTCAGTTCACCGATCTTTAGAATAATGACAGACTATATATACATTAGCCTTTTGTGATAGCTTACATAAGTTTGTTTGCGGTCAAATGTGAGATTGTAAGAGATGATGTTTTATTCAAATACGCAGACATGTTTTTGCATCAAATAGATCCTTGTGTGGTTATTATCTTTCGATTTTACTTTTGAAGCCTGTAGTGCCCCCCCCTCCCAAAGTATTCCAGCATCATTTCTTTTAGCGTCGCCCCCTTTGTTGAGCTCGTTATCTTCTTTATTATTAAACTGAGTGAAACCCGAAGAGAGTACCAAACTTTAGAGGGGGCTTCAGTTGTGTATCCCTGGCGCTTGTTTTATCTTCCTTCTTCCTCCGTAGAGACAAAAATCTTTATGGACACCTTTGGTTTAGATCCGTTGGTGAGGTTGCTGTGTACGTCGTTCCCTCCGGTTTGATGACTCTGTTTATGACGTAGACAAGTCACATGGACTTTTGTTCGATCATAAAACAGTAAACTTATGTGTTTTCTGAAGCTTTCAATTGCAATGTTCTTCTTTACCTTTTTCATTTTCAATTGTGGACAGTTGTGAAAAAAGGAAAAACTCACTGCTTTGGAAATGGCTTTTCGTCCCGGAAAGTAAAATGGCTGGAGCAAAGACGCAAAACAGACACAAAGACTAAAGCACATTTTATCATGAATTTGCAACTCTACATCACACTTATAGGTCGTGGCAGTAAAGACCCTGCAGCGTTCGGTCCATTCAAACCCAATGAGGGCCAATATGCCCCAAGACAGTTTGAGCAAGTGAGGTTAATAATAAATGATTTATTAGAGGGCAGTCTGACCAAAATTTGCCAATTCTCGAGAACAAAAATACACGGTGTTCAGGCTGATTGCAATTTGAAAAACATTTGATCCTTTATTTTAGGAAAACCGACGGTAAAAGTTTAAAACAAACATAGAGGAAAAGCCAGTAGAAAAAACCTCGTGATAACTAACTGAACGGCGCATGCGTGAACGCCATTATATCATAATAAGTCGAAACACACGGCCTACGACCGTTTCCGCGAAAACGGTCCGTATGGCAAAATCCCAACCGAGTAAAAACCAATCGCTAGGGCTAAGACTTACGACAAGACTACTTGGCCGTATGAAACTATCAAAGTGACCCTATGGGGAATCCATAGATATATTACGCAGAATACAATTGTTTTTTTCATGTGGTTAAGTCTAAGGTTCAAAAGTAAACATGATATTTAATTCTTATACCCCCTTAACAATGAGTAAGTTCTTAAGAGGGAATAGTCGGTAGTTCAAATTTTGATAAATGTTTATCCCACCTACATGTCCGGCACAAAATTAGCCGTCATCCCTACAACAATAGCTTTACCATCGTTGATAAGGTACATGCCATTGGTGCCATGAGGCAGTTTTCATGAAGCAGAATACAAATTAACATTTGAGTCAGTGTCTGAATGATTAAGATGTCGTGTTTCGATAAATTGTTGTGCAAACTTTGATGAAAAGCAGAAAACAATTTTCAAAGCACCTTGAATGGAAAATTAATGGCTAGTGTTTCGAGACAAGGGCTACCTGGATTTAAGCTGATAAGAACATCTTGGGCAGAGATTCGATGGCCCGAAAATTTAGGCAACATAGATCATAGATCCCGAATTATGGATGAACCCAAGAGGAACAAATAGTTTAAATGGAGGCTTGTTTTAAAAAATAACAAGGCGAGACCACAACATCGGGAGCTAATTTATCTACACTTTTCGAGAAGGCATTAGCTACTTAAACGTCTACCTGCTCTTTAATACAGAGAAGATGCAGCAAACTGGGCCTTCTGTTATTTGTCCTTCTCTAAGAAGACTAGAATGTCTAACCCTTTGCAGATGTCATCGCAAAAGTAGCGCATGCTCCTCAGTTATATCAAGACCCTGAGTGTTAGTCTGTCCTGGGACTTGAAGCAGACCTTTAACCTTAGACCTCGCAGCTTAAGTCGCCCAGCAACCATCAAACTCGCAAAATTGAGAAGCACTCTATTTTTTTTACCTGGTATAAACATATTATCCTGTAACTGTGCTACTCGTGGTATAAATAACTTACACAATCACAGAAGAAATGTTATGTTTACAATAATGAGTTGTGGAAAAATGATAATTTGTTGTTGTGGAGTTCCAAAGATTTTTTGACGATTGTAGTTTGCTTGTGCAGAGGCTTAAAATCAAGGAGGTATCAATGAACTAGAGGGAACGAGATTGGCGACCATGACGAATGGTTTAAATTAACATACCTTCCAAGGCAAATAACGCAGCGGCCAATTTTTTGTTTTGGACACTAGTGGCCGATTTTTTTTATTTTGGACACTGGCTGGTGTCAGAATGTTTTATTTGAGTTTTGACGATAGCGTCTGATGAAATTCACCTTTCAGGCGTTATATTTCACGTGTAGTATCAAGTGATTTTTTTTACGTAAACTAACCGCGAAAGGTCGGTCATCCGGTCTCAAGAAAGTTACTAGGTGTACGAACTACGAGTCGCTATTTCACGTTCCAGCTACTATATGATTTTTCCATTGCTTTAAGTCTCAAAATCTCGGGAGAACTCGAAAGTTCCAGGTTTAAAATGTCCAATCAGATGAATAAGAGCGACTTAAACGCCCTGAATGTGGCAGAACTGAAAAAAATATTTGCAGGAACGTGGAGTTTCGGTAAGCGGATATTTGAAAACTTCGCTGGTAGAAGTCGCATCTGCATTCGAAAGAATGGTTTTGCCAGTAGATATATAGAAACTTCCAAAAGGAGCAGACCAATGATACAGACAATTTAATTATTGATAACATGCTAATTCCCAATCCATTTTCCCTGAAGACAGCGAACAACTTCAACCACAAGTGGCCCAAGCCATGTCACAGGCTCTTTCACAGTGGATTATTAAAGAGTTTGTATAGTGGTTAAGTTGGACTTGCTTTTGAGCTTCGTAAACGTAAAGTTGTGTGAAATAATCAAAGAAATAAAGTCTTACCTTCATGGAGAGAAGTCTGTGTTGTTCTCCTCGTGATTTGAGGCCATTTGGATGTGTCTTAGCTTGATGCCCTAATCTCCACCGAATCACGGTGCAAAAGTATGGGAAGGTAAGAAACTTCTGTTGACACATGCTCGCCAAAATCGCTCGAAAACAACAATTAAACACTTTGCCTCGAACTAAAACTTTGCAGCACGAAAGCCAAATAGTTGCCCTTTAAGTTCACCGAAAAAACTCCCACAAAAGTTGGTTTGTCGAGCAATCAATCCAGCAAGAATTTTGAATTAACAGCCGTTCTTAACTCCTCTAATGCGTAGAAGGAGCATCTTGTCCAGCTGAGAGACCGTTAATGCGCGGTAAACCTGGACCCTAGTCAAATCTCTCTCATCGGGTCCTCCTCATAGTCTTCTTACACCAACCCTTCACACATACTAAGGTACCCCGGGTAAGTTTTCATATATCCGCTTACTGAAACTCAACGTTCCTGCATATATTTTTAAAGTCAGTTCTGCCACATTTCTAGCGTTAAAGTCGCTTTTATTCTTCTGATTGGACATTTTGAACCTGGAACTTTTCGAGTTTTTCCGACTTTTCGAGACTTAAAGCAATGGAAAATTATATAGTAACGGGAACGTGAAATAGCGACTCGTAGCTCGTACACATGTAGTGTAATCTTGAGACTGGATGTCCGAACTTTCGCAGTTTGTTTACCTAAAAAATCACGTGATACTACACGTAAAATCTAGCGCCTAAAAGGTGTCTTATCCCAGATTCCAAGAGTGCGTGTAACTAGACCAGCGGTGGCCAAGAAGAAAAAAGAAGAAAAGTCACATGTGATTTCAATGGTGAAACTACAAGTGGCTTTTTTTCCTGATTGGTCCACTGCATGATACAGCATAACAGTGATTCCTTTATTCAACCATTGGGGAGGTTGGTAATTTGATGTTATTACTGATGGATCTGCTGAGTTGTCAGTAGCAACGGGCGTCGTCCAGGTAACCGATGATGAACATTTTCCTCGTTCAGCCAAAAATGACAAGGTGCCTTTTGGACATGTGACAACAAATGTGGGAGGAACAACATCTGGAATGGAAAAGAGTTCGTTAGTTTCAACCAAAAGAACAAACATAAATCAAGCTAATATATCACTTGATGTCAGTTCTAAATTGACCTTCGTACTGAGTTTTATATATATTTTTTACGATAGAAATGACGGATGGACCACTTGTCGTTTTCCCAATCTTTAAGCTCGCAAGCAATTTATTTTATCAGCACGTGCACAAAACATCTTTCTGACTCACTATCAAAATGTCAGAATTTATCATCACTTGGGTTGAATATTCTTTCAGTCTATTAGTTTTTAAAGACAAGCAAACAAAAAGGCTTTAAAATCCTTCCCAAAATCATTTTTAACCAGCATAAAACTCATGGCTTTCCATTGAACCAGACATCAATTAAAGCTTAGGATGGCACGAACACTTTAACAAACGCGCAAACGTTTTTCGGAAGCTAATTAACAATTATTCCACTCGCGCTTGTTGGATATGAGATGATAGATGGCCAACGAGACGCGTAGCGCCGTGTTGGCCATAATCATCTCATATCCAACAAGCGCGAGTGGAATAATTGTTTTATTAAAAACGCCCTCGAGAAATTATTTTTTTGTGAGAAGAAACCGGATTTCTTAGCTCCCTTTTGATTTTAAAACTAACGCGTACGCTTACCATATTTGTAGATTATGGTATATTGGCTCATATACCATAATGGCTTAGCCAATAAAAAGTCTTGAATTGCATTATCCGATGATCGAGTTTTTAATGAAGGTCATTATTCAGTGGTAGAAAAGAACAGCGCCGTCTTCAAGATAAGAGAAAATTATTTTTGTTTAGAAGAAAACACGATTTGCGAGTGTTCCTCGCTGTTACAAAATATATTCATCAGTTAGCTATTGTGTTGTGGTTTCTGCAATGGGCCATGTTATTTCAGTCTTTTCAATTGTGTATGTTATTCTATGATCGAATCAGCCCATATTCGTTGGGAAAAGCTCCTGTTTAAGAGGAAGGATGGTGGAGACCAAAAAAAAGAAGAAATTTTCCTAAAAAATTATGTTTAAAGAATATCCCCTCGAATTATCGCCACAAAAACTGAAATAGTCCTCGTAGCAAGGTGACAACAAATTAAAACTGTAGCATTTCCCATAATCCCCACTCCACCCCTACACGATCTATATACTACCCTCGTTATCAACTCCAGCAACAATATAGGTTTTTTTCTTTTTTTTTTCTTTTTAACAAAACTTCTTTTTCAGATTATCCTAACGATGAAGAGATCTAGACCTTTAGCGAAAAGGTGGTAAGTTGGTAAGTTTCTTGTACGCGGCTTTACTGCTCTAAAACAAAAGAAATATTAAGAAGTCTTGGTGAGCGTGTAACTGAGGGGTGAGGGGTGAACAGCGAGGGGAGAGGTGTGGGGGTGAAGGGAAATGAGAGTGTTGATTGAGAAACGTTTCAACTTCCGGTGCACAGACTGATCCAAACCCCGAGTAGTACTCTAACACAGTCAAAGGTCTGCGCGTAAGCGAATGTTGTAGTGGCCAGATGGCATGCTTTCAGATTATCAAAACCAAATTTATAAACAACCGCACAAGAGAGAAGTCTTAAATTTGAAAACCGTGTAACTTTCTCAATGAACTCCTAACAAAATGGAAAAACCGTGGGAAACCTAGATTGAATCAGCTCTGTGTACAAATAGTCTCCATCTTTCGTTTTCCCTTACTTTTGCTTCTTTTCCAGATTTACATGTTGGAGCTTTTCAATGTTTTACCTCCTCGAAAATTTTGCGAGGGGAATTGGCACGTGGCCATCAAAAAGTGATCCCGTCGTGCATGCCTTACGTTTTACCGTTTTGTTTAGTGCTCCAAGGGTGAACTCGGTGAATGTAAAAGTAGGAGACGCCCATATGATGCCATTGCACATGACCAGTATAATTTTCCTTTAACTTTCTGTAGGGAGAACAAAATCCTCCGCTGTTCAGTATTGTCAGTACCTCCTCGACCAAACTAATCTACGATCTCCGCCCCCTCCCTCGGGGGTGTTTATTGGGTAGATCCAATCAATCGTCTCGGGTTTACTGCGACACGAGGACTGATGGAGGAGGCCGGACTCTAGTTTGGAGTTATACGTTCACCAGATACGATGATTTCAAAAGTGTTGCAAACGCTGTGAAACCAAGGCCAAACTGGCCAGTACATGGCTAAGATGGCATATCAACTACAGCTCCACTAAATGAAACAGATAACAACGCCACGAGCTTCTCACTCTTCAAAACAACTCGGCAGACCAATCCAACCTATCCAAAGTCCACGACCAAAGCAATAACACTCGCTAACGAAAAGGCGATAGCGGACGATATAATTTTCCATCACATGTTCAATATTCTCTCTATGTGTGCATTACAGCCGCTCCTTCAAGAAGCTGTTATCGAGTACATCAAAGCAGTAGATCACGATTTTGAAGATGAATGTATATCTATGTATATAAGGATATTTATCCAGGGTATCCCAGTTCAGCAACTTAGCTGATTTAAATGGGGCCTTGTGTAACACCCACCCACCCCACCCCGGGGGAGGACCTCCACCACAGAGTAATCTCGGGCGTGGGAAATTATCGTATCCTACCCCTAACCCTGCAGGAGAAGGGGCCTACGGTTTATTCGTCCTTATCCGAGAAGACTAGAATATCTATCCATTTCTTGATATTATAGAAAGGTAGCAAATTCTCCTAAGTTTTTTCAAAACCCTGAGTGTTGGTTCGGCCAGGGCTTGAACCCTCGACCTCCCGCAAAACAATCCGGCGATCTACCATTGAGCTAACCAGAAGGCAGATATGATAAGAATGTGGATGAATCGATGTTCACTGTTGGTGATTGAAGAAGAAGAAGATGAAGAAGAAGAAGAAGAAGAAGAAGAAGAAGAAGAAGAAGAAGTAGGTGGTGCCTATATTCGAGTTCATGGCGTCGTTCATGATGTTATTAAATCTGCGACAAAAGATGGCACAAAGGATGATCATTACAAAGTGGTTTATGGGGCTGTAGTGTCATTCTTAAAATTTGAAGAACTAGAATCTATTTTCGTGGAAACAAAAAATACTCCCCATCTTAAGATGTTTAGCTTAAAACTTGAACATATGGTAATTAGGAAACAAAAACCAGAATTCTCCGGGAGGACTCCAAAGTCTTTGAGTATTTATTCTGGTGGCCTTTGGGCCCTTGGTGACACCTGCCATGACCACAGTGAGTTTGAAGCAGAGCTAATCTATTATTAATTGCTGTTAAATGACTGAATCAAGTCACGAAGGTGGGGGACCTAACAAACGCAGCATGTTACAACAATTGGGTATTGTACAAAGTCACCGGGGTGAAACAAATCGAGCAAAAGACTACTTTAAGCGAGCATTGGAGATTCGTCTGAAAAAGCTGAGACCCGAAAATGTCAATGTTGCAAGTTCTTACAAAAATCTGGGTAGTTTACACAAGGCCCTGGGTGAAACAGATCAAGCAAAAGACTACCATAATCGTGCACTAGAGATTCGTTTGAAAAGGCTAGGCCATGAACATGTTAATGTTGCAGGTTCTTACAACAATCTGGGTAGTTTACACGGTGCGCTGGGCGAAACAGATCTTGCGAAAGACTACTATAAGCGTTCACTAGAGATTATTCTGAAAAAGCTAGAACCTGATCATGTTGATGTTGCAGCCTCTTATAACAATCTGGGTAGTTTACACAGTCACCTGGGCGAAACAGATCAAGCAAAAGACTACTATAAATGTGCATTGGACATTCTTCTGAAAAAGCTAGGACCTGAAAATGTTTATGTTGCAGGTTCTTACGACAATCTGGGTACTTTACACAGTGCGCTGGGCGAAGCAGATCGAGCAAAAGAGTTTTAGAAGTGTACACTTGAGATTCCTTTGAAAAAGCTAGGACTTCAACATGTTAATGTTGCAGGTTCTTACAACAATACCTTTAAATGCTTGTAGGCCATGATTACAACTCCCAACTCAAGCTTTTATGTGGCTGCCGTCTATTATACTCCAGATCCGCCATATTGTCCTCATGATTTATTGGAACATCTAACAAATAGTTGTGATCGTTTATTGACTGGTAATCCTAACAGCAACCTTATAATTTGTGGTGATCTCAATCAGTTAGATTACAATGATTTTCTTACGCAACAAAACTTATTCCAGATGGTGAATACACCAACAAGAAAGAACAAAATTCTGGATGTTTTTATTACTAACGTCCCGTGTTTTTGGAGGAAAGTATCTGTCACTCATGGACTAGTTTCATCTAACCACTCTGTGGTCGTGGTATATCCCAGAATCCCACTTGGCGATGCGATGTTTAGAACTGCGATGTTTAGAAATGTTCGTGATCATCATAAACTGGATATGAACAACCTGTTGAAGTGTCATAACTGAGACAATGTTTATCAAAATGTGAATGGAAAACTTAATCTTTTTTGTTCCAACATTAAGTCCATGTTTGATGAGTTTTTTCTGGGTATATCAGTGCTTGTGTCTAATAGGGACTCCCCGTTCTTTTTCCTCTCATCAAACACCTACTGAACCAACGCCTACTGAACCAACGGCGGAAATTGATTCGGCGAAGTAACATATCAGTAACCTGGGCGAAACAGATCAAGCAAAAGACTACTATGAGCGTGCACTGGAGATTTGTCTGACAAAGATGGGACCTGAAGATGTTGATGTTGCAATTTCATACTACAATCTGGGTTGTGTGCACAATGACCCGGGCGAACTCGAAGAGGCGACGCATTGTCTTGTTCTTGAATTGGCAATTTACATCTCTAAGTGTGGTCAAGATCATGTGAACCTACTGGAGGTCAGGAGGAATCTATCTCGGCTACAACAGAAAAGGAAGACAGTCGAGGATCATAAAGCTGTTTTGAAAAAGAAGAAAAGATACACGTGTTGATAGTCTAGTAACTGTGCAGGTTCACAGACGGTAAAGGCTTTTTGTTATAGTAGCATTCAATCATGCATAAACTCAAAAACTAGTGACGAGCTTATTAACATGCCCACGCGCCGACTTCAAAGTTCAACAACACAACGCATATGGTTACCCGTTTTCGGGGTGCCCGTGTAAGTCACTCAGGGGTTTTTAAGGAGATCCCCAAAGGTTTCAATATTACAACACTTTTGCTTTAATTTTACACGTTGCTGTCTCTTTGCTCGTGAGAGTTGAGACTCTTTAAAAAAATACTTCGAAAACAAAGACTACTAGTCTCTGCTGAGTTCTATCGGTTCTCGCTATTGTTTTCATTGAACAAAGACTGAATGCATAATTAATGTGTGGGGTTATATGGAATTCTTGCCGCTTGCAATTCTACGGAAACTAAACAGTGAGAATGTGCACGCAGGATAAAATCGTATAAGTCGCCATTCAGTGCCTCCTCTTCTGAATTATGATTTTTGATTGATTGGCTTGTATACATATCACTTTCTTCGCATCAGCAATGTATGATTATAATGTAAAAGATACGATGAAAATATGAAGTTCATATATTTTGAACTGCGGTTATAGATACGTACGATGCACGATCGTCGCAGTAGGGAGCGCTATTTATGCAATAGGGAAAATCAGATCTGAAAAAAGATCAGCCGTGTCGGGATTCGAACCACTGACCTCTGCGATACTAGTGCAACGCTCTACCAATTGAGCTAAGGAGCCAACTGGGAGCAGGCCGTTAAGTTGATTCGTAATAAACCCGTGATGATAAATTAGATACGATGAATATTTGAAGCTCATATATTTTGAACTGCGGTTATAGATACGTATGATGCGCGATCCTCGCAATAGAGAGCGCTATTTATGCAATAGTGAAAATCAGACCTGAACAAAATCAGGCCTGTACGGGACTCGAACCACTGACCTCTGCGATACTAGTATCGAATCCCGCACAGGCCTGATTTTTTTCAGGTCTGATTTTCGCTATTACATAAATAGCGCTCTCTACTGCGAGGATCGTGCATCATATGTATACTGTAAAAGGTGGCCCGCTAGTTTCGTAATGCTTCATAAGTAATATCTGTAACATAAACTAGCACAGGCTGCTCTTGTAACAAGGGCGGTTTAAATGACAAGGTTTCCTAATGAATAGGCTAAGACTCAATTCCACTGAAGATCTCAGTCTGTGAAGTTTAGAAGTATATTAATCCATTGCGAGACCTCTGGTGATTTTTTTCCTTAGATTTTGAAATGTCAATGAAATAGAAACTAACACTAACGAGTGGATGCTTGTGCGGTTATTATCTTTCGATTTTGCATTTGGAGCGTGCAGCGGCTCCTTTCCTTCCTGCCCCTCGCCTTCCCAAGTATTTAAGCGTGGTATTCGTTGTCGCCTCTTTGGGTAACTCGTTATCTTCTTTGTCATAGTTTTGGGCGGAACCCCAATAACTGAGTACCAAACTTTCCTGGCACTTGCTTCATTATCTCTCCCCCTCAACACAAGTCAAAAATGTCTGTGTACGCCTTTGCTTTCGATCCGTTGCGGTGACGTTGGCGTGTACGTCGTTCGGGTTTGATGGCTCTGTTCATGTCGTAGAAAAGTCACACTTGGGTATTTCATCTTATGATAAAACAGTACCTTTATTTGGGTTATTAAGACTGAAATTGAAGTTTTTCTTTGAAATCTGAATAATTGGAAAAAAAAGAAACACCCACAGCATTGGAAATGGTTTCTCGACACAGAATTTAAATGAGCATTTGAACTTGATATGATACTCGTATAAAATGAGAAAAAGAAAAGATGCAAAACGCATATAGAGAACTTTATTCGGAATTCGTAACTCGTACGCCGTCCAAGAAATGGATTGGAAATGTTTAAAAAGGCAGTTTCATTGTTGAATCGCGGCTATTTCTGTGCGATAACGTTACTGTTGATATCTGGAAGATGTATTAGCCTTTTTCGGTTTTCTCTCATAGATCTGCCGTATTAGAAACTATCACTGAATAAATGCTGTAAAGCTAGATGAGAGTGACTCTAGAGTGAACTCGGGGATATAATGTACAGAAAACTAACTTCTTACTAACCGAGTACAAGGGCAATACTGAAGAATATTGGTCCGAGGTAGTGGCAGTCCGGTGCGCTCAGTCCTTCCAAACTCACCAAGGGTCAGTATACCCCACTATAGCTCGAGCATGTCCAGTTTTCCTGGTATGGGGACTAGCTCCGTGCAATAGGCTCTCAAGACTTTTGCTTAAAGGATCCACTTACGCTGCCCAACCGGCAACCAGTGCGCTTGCAATTGCCTTGCTAAGGCCACCGTAGTGTGTAGCTTATCTACCATGCTGCTTTGGAGTCAAAGTGGACGGTGGCGGTAGGTTGTGAGGAAGGGGAGAGGACTCACCCTCCCACCCAGGCCCTTTTCCTTACTTTTAACCGTCACTAGCCCCCTTGGTACTCTTTGGTAAAAAAATTCTTTCTTTCCCCCAGCTTTCCGCTACCATTACAATCAATGATGGCGGACATTTTTCGCTAAGAAAACTCATGATCAGAGTATTTGCTTCCCCTAATTACGCCTGCTGAGTAGGCTAAGGCCAGCACACGTGCCCTATCCATATTTTTCCCTTCATTCTCGATTGCCATTCACTCTATTCAGGTGAGATCGCAAAACTCACCAATTAAACCACCATTGTAAATTCACATCGTTGAATTATCTTTGATTTAATAGAAATTTACCCCAGGTTATCCTTAATGAAATGGTATCCTGACCTTAATTTAACTGCTTTACTTTCTATAAGAGTTTCTCTCTACTTTGCCTTTGCTGAATCGCACTAAAAGGTTATGAGAATGAGGCAAATGATCATAAATTGAGAAAGCTCCTAATTGTGAAACAAATTCTCTTTACCAGAACCACAGGGAACATTACGAAATGAGTATGGAGAATATACGTAATGACTTTAGGATGTACAGGATTAACGGTGTCCAGAGTCAAGCAAAGTTGATCTATCTTTGCTATTTTTCCCTTAATGAATGTGAAGAAGAGAAAGGAGTCATCATTAATAATAATTTTTTCTCTTAACATGGAATTTACTTTCTAACAAACAATGTTGATTCACATGTATACATTGTATATGATTGGTCACATATAAAGATGTTATAATATGTTATTATATTTTAAAAAATATGTAATTATATCGGTCAGTACAAAATGCAGACTGCAGACTGCAGATTGCAGACTGCAGACTGGGTATAAAATGCAGACTAGGTATAAAATGCAGACTGCAGACTGCAGACTGGGTATAAAATTTTGGTCTCAGTCTGCATTTTATACCCAGTCTGCAGTCTGCAGTCTGCAGTCTGCATTTTATGCCCAGTCTGCAGTCTGCAATCTGCAGTCTGCAGTCTGCATTTTGTACTGACCGGTAATTATATTTTTTTCTGGTGTCATTCAGATTTCTTCAACTTGTTGTGGCCCACCTGGCATTTTGAAAAGATGAAAATTTGCAAAAGTTTCTGAAAGAGGAAAATGAGAGTCTCTCAAATAATAACCAAAGATACTATTACAGGTTTTTGGCAGAGATATCTGTGAACATGGGGTATGTTGTCGATCTCATGTTAATCAACAGTCATACCATGGCAAAATGAAGCCTATTTTGAACTCCACAATTTGTGTGTTTATCTTATAATTGACAATTAAGTGTCATGAAGTTTTTATACTGGAAAAAGACATGTTAGTTTGGGCTCCCTTTTAATCCTTGAACTCTAAGAAGTGACTAACATATAGCTTCTCCCTATACCTTCCAAACATTATCCAGCAAACAGGTAATGAGAATACTAAAAGTTATCAGGTAGAGGTTGTCATCTTGATCTTTAGAACATCAAAATCTTGAAACTAATTTACAAGGGAATGGGCATAGCAACTTTAAAAGGGGAGAATTAAAAGTCAGATCTTGGAAGTTTAATAAAAGGGTAATGAAGGGTCCACAAGATGTAACAATTAATTGACATACAAAATTCATGGAGCCACTGTCAAGGAAGCATTTAGAACTACAATTTCTTGCAACACTCAGCTTCCACCAGTCACCAATGTTGTAAAAAAAAAATAATAATAATATAGAAAACAAAGTGCAACATTGTAGAGGTGAAAAGGAGGTGAAAGTGTGGGTAAGAGAGATACGTGGTATGCCAAATATTCCGGAATATTGCCATTTCAGTGGTAATGTGTCAACAATTTTCTTGCTGATTGTGTGTATATACTCAAGGGATTTTTTTTGTAACCACATGTCTGTTGCAACTTGGCAAAATGAAGTGAGATAATCATGATCAAACTCCTCTCTCTCAGTAATAAACCGGCTCTGGCTTTTCTATTCAGAGCAGTAGGTTAACCAGTTGTCTATGGCATCTCTCATGCTAACTAAAAGTATAAACACCATTTTTTATTTTTACATAGGCACCAGTTAGAAGCAAAGTGAAAAAATGTCTTAAATGACAATTTTATCACAAGCCCTGGATAATTTTTGGCATCATAGTCACAGGTAAAAAATGTTGAAAGTGGTTTTCTTCTGATGTTTTTTGTTTGAATTGCCTTGATTGTCTTATTTTTATTTTAAGTGTGTAGAATTATCATATTATAACTGGAATATCTTAAAGTTTATGACTAACATACCGTGTACATCCCATTCAGGGTTGTAAAATATGAATTGTAGTTTGTGTTGTAGTACAGAGAGATAGTTCTTTAATGCACATTTCTCCATCTACAAGAAGATTTAAGACAGGTTTGGGAATGAATTTGTTGGGGGTCTGTACCTAATTATGATGAGAGATCTTCAGGTGTTTCATTAACCTTTTCCATAAGCCAGTAACCAGCTTTTGTTGAAATCCTTGGCCCTTCCTTATCAGTGTGAAACCCCTCGCCCTTGCAGATCCACCTCTCACCAGCTCGTGTTGCTGCAGGCCTCATTCTTTCCTGTGGGCATTAACCCTTTACACCCTAACATCAGTATGTATATTCTCCACACTGTTCTCTATACATTTCTTAAGGTGCTGACAAGGAGAATTTGTTCAACAATCAAGAGCTTCTCCAGTTGGTGATCATTTCCTTTATTCTCCTGGCCTTAATGTCTGATTCAGGGGTGATATTGTGAGGAGAAATTATATTCCAATCACTGTTAGGGATTAAAGGGTTCAGAAAACACTCCAGCCAAAGTGCATATAATGAGGACCGGTCCACGTATGACTTAACTTTCTTTTGAATTTAACCATTACCAGAATGACTTGGCCTTATTTTTAGATCGAAATAAAAATAATTAGAAGTTATTCCTCCTGGTTAGGATCTTGATGAAGAATTTCACAAAAGAAGAGATAGTGTGGAAGAGTAGACACCACTTCCCAAGGAGACATATGGGGTCAGTGTTAGTAAGGAATAATTTTAATGACTGGTACCAACTGAAAATGTACTCTAGGGAGGCATTATGATTCACTAAAATGAATATTATTTGGAAGGCTCAGCTGGCTAACCCTTCCCCTTTCAGATCTCTTTAGGAATTCTCTTGACTTTTTCTATACAATTCTTTTGATATTAGTTAAGAGAATTTGGTATTGGATCAGCTGATATTTCCTTAATTGATAGTATTCTCGAATCTCATCACTCAATGTCTGCCTGATATTATTATTTAAACCAGTAATGATCGACATTGTAAGGAGTAATTATGATTGTTGTGATCACTCATGCATCAGAGTTGGCATAAATGCTTGCCTTCCAACAAGGTAGTCTGGGCTTGGATGCTCTGCATCCTCTGCAGCTTGTGGTTAAAGGATAGAGTTCATCCCTATCGATCGTTGGTTTGCTCTGGGGTCTTTGAGGGGAAAATTTAGGGTAGTCTAACATGTCAACTCTGCAGGAAATTGTGATTGGAAAGCCATTAATGTGTAAATTTGTGAATTTTTTTTTCTTTAATAAATAAACAATAAATTTGTGATTTTGTCGATTTGGTTTAATTTACAACAAACAGCGCAGGTCTGTGATAAGAGGGTGCTTCAAGAGGAAAGTGAGATTTTAGTTTTTGGCTCTAAGTGTTGTCAATTTTGATATTCTTCCAGTGAGTTTTTTTTTTCTCGTTTTTATAGAACTTTACCAAAATGCTACACAGTCAGCAACGACGTAGCGATCTTTCTTTACCACAATGTATAATCTGCATTATGGTTTTCAGCCAGGCTGACCGTGGTAAATTTCACCCTGAAATCTTGCTTTAGTCTATGGTCCAGTCTGGTATAATTTTAGAAAGAAAGTATGGCCAAAATGTTGATATCAGAAGAACATCCAAGTCAAAATGTACTTGAAGTGTTATTATTAATGATGAAGTTCTTGTTGTATATAAACAATGTATAATGATGTATGATGACAGTTTTACCCTGGCAGAATTATACTTATGTTAAAGTATCATAATGGTGATTTTGAATTTCTTTGTCAACTTCAGATACTGGTGTTACATCTAAGGAGTGAATGATTTTAGCCCTGGCATCATGATGGCATCTGCTGGTAATGATAACAGCACCCGAAGGAACTAAAAGGGTTTTTGTTCTTTTTCTGAAATTGCCTGTACATCATTCAAATCATATCTGGTCCACTATTGCTTGCATTGGAAATTGGCCCAAAGAGTTAAATATTAGAAAAATATGTAACAAACGGATATATTGGGTAAATATGAATAAATTATTAGTAATAATTTATAGCAATAGTGGACCAGACATGATTTGGATGATGTTTTTTCCAATATACAAATAAACACTGTTTTACCACAACTCCTATGCTACATTGTAGTTCTGGTCACTCTGACCATCTTGTAATGGCTGACAATGAGAGGGAAAATGTTTCTATGCATGGTGAAATCAGCTCACAAGGCTCATCCTTCCAGAGCTTATATCCCATTTGCAGTACTAGCTTGAAAATTATGTGTAGATCTGTTGTGGAAGTGTCAAGCCTGATCTACAATGGAAACTCTTTCTCCAGCATCACAACTGAATATTGTATGAAGCTAATGAGAATAAAGGAATTGAACATCTAAATCTAAATATCTGATATGCAAAGGGCAATACAGCCCATCTTCAGCTGGTATCCCACCATGGTATCCCACCATGGTATCCCACCCATCCCAACCCAGGGGAGGACATCCATCACACAGTAATCTCGTGCGTGGGAAATTGACGTCTCCTACCCCAAACCCTGTAGGAGACGGGGCCTACAGTTTTAATATGTATTCATCCTTATCCGAGAAGACTAGAATATCTATCCATTTCTTGATATTATAGAAAGGTAGCAAGTTTTCCTCAGTTATTTGAAGACCATGATTATTGGTCCGGCCAGGGCTCGAACCCTTGACCTCCCGCAAAACACAATCCGGCGCTGACTAACCAATTGAGCTAAAAAAGAATCTCTTGATTGCTGATCAAATTCTCCTTGTAAGTTCTAGAAAAAATTTACAGTGAACAGTATTTAGAACATACAATCTGCATTGGGTGGATGTTAGGGGTAGACGTCATCATCATAATGTTCGGGTATGCCACCCAAATGCAGAATCTTAACGTGAAAAGACTCCCGAGCAAGTCTACAGGCAGCATGAGAGTGAGAAGAAACGTCAGTTTGCCAACAGGGTCATGGAAGTCGAACAAGGAACTTTTACGCCTTTAATATTTATTACAACAGGTGGAATGGGCACAGAATGTAAAATATACCATAAACGTTTCGCTAAGTTAGTATCATTAATATCAGAGCTATGCAGGCAACATGTCATGGATTCGAGCCAAGGTTTCATTTGCGCTCATTCGTTCAGCTTTGCTATGCCTGAGAGGATCACGATCCATCAGAAGAACCCTCGATATCATCGACTTAGACTTCTCCCTCGACAACGCTACCGCCTGTCCAACGTAGTTTTGCGAATTTTATCAAGTTTCATATATCCTTTCTCTTTTTCTTTTGTTTGTACCTTTTTGTGAATTTATTAAACTATTATGATTATATTTTAGAGCTAGTGTAACTTTATCTCTTGAACAATAAAGACGCATTTTCATTTTATTATCGACAATAATAATATTGATGATGATGAAAAGGATTAGATTGTAAATAGGATTTTAATTGAAATCGGAACTATTAGTAGGTCTTTTTCACTTTTAACTTGTATATGGTTATTTGCTTTGAGTGTTATTAAAATTTGATATTACTATATAATTTAAAAAATATATTATTATTATTATTATTATTATAATTATTATCTTCTTGTACCATTTTCCCGCAATTGTTCTTGCAGTTGTAATATTTGATAGCTTATAGTAAGCGTTTTGAGATACCCTGGAAGGTTTATTAATTACAAAGGCTTGCAGACCAGAAAAGGGAAATTATTGAAAGGTTTATCAGACATATCAGAGTGGGAGTAATCAAAAACTTACTTTACTGTCTTAAAAAAAAGTAGATGAAAATGAAAACTGAAAAAAAAAAAAACAAACGCAAGAAAAAACAAAAACAAAATATGGCAAGCGTACGTGTCAGCTTAAAATTCAAAGGGAGCTAAAACTTTAATAAAATTTAATAAAATTTAATAATTTAATTCAACATTTTTAATAAAACAGTTATTCCACTCGCGTTTGTTGGATATGAGATGATTATAGCCAACTCAGCGCTACGCGCCTCGTTGGCTTTCTATCCTCTCATATCCAACGCGTGCTCGTGGAATAATTGTTAAATAGTGGAAGGACATCAATAAACCTTCTTATATGGAGTCCCTGAGACCCACTGCTTGTCCAACGCGGTTTGGGTTAGACTTCCTGTAAATAACCTGTCCTATGAGGCATTGTTAATTAGAATTATATTACTATCCTGGTATTACTATCCTCCTCTGGGAGACTAAGGCTCAAATTAGCTAAGCTAACTTGCCAATACAAATTGAATTGAATACCTCTTGAAATTCAATTATTGAGTAATTGAAGGTGACAAAAATCTAAGTCATGCAGGCAAGTCCGTAACTCGGAATGAGATATAGCAAATTGTCTTCAAATGACTTAAGCAATGTTAACGTCTATTCTGTTTCATCGGAAATAAGATAGCGTAAACACTGACAAACCTGATGGAAGTAACACATCTCACCGAGAAAAAGTTCGAACCATCAAGAATGTCTCACCATCTCCTTTCAGCAAAGATTTCTGCAGTTATTGGAAGAAACTGATTTTTCCAGTTTTTCCATGGGAAAAGTACAAATTAGAATTATCTTGTTACGATTGCATTGCTACAGATGTTACCCTTAAACAAACTAGTGAACAACAGACAATCGAAGTAAGAGTACGAATATAAAGCTTCCATTCCATTCACATGTGCAAATAATTCCTTTACTAGCCCAAAACGGCAGAGTATTTTTTTTTTAAATTGGATTTATCATCCACTCATGCTAGCATTTAGCATAGTTAATAGCCTAACAAGAGCAAATAAAGTGAAAATCTGGCAATTGCCGTCAGCGTCCTATACACAGCCAAACCCGCCGTAAGCAAGCTTGTCGTAAACGATCACCCGCGAAGAGTGACTGGGTGACCGCTTGATGCAGGTGCCATAGAATTTGGGTAAAGTGAACCCTTAATACAGTGTGACCGATTTCTGACAAACAACTTTGACCCGCAAAGAACAAGTGGAAAGACATGTATCAACCATTTGCCTATAAATATCATCCCATGTTGCCTTTGATCATTACTCATTAATCCTCAAAGCATCCGGTCTGATAATTTGATAAAGGTAAGAAATTTTCAGTCATCAGATACAAATCCTTAGCCCATGCGATTAATCCAGCCTCACTAAATCATACTTATCATTAGTGCATTACTCTTTCCTCGATATAACTAACTTTATTTTCTTGCTTTCTCCCCTGGTTACTGCTCATTACAGCATGTAATTATTAGTTTAATCATACATCCGAATTGTGAAATGTTTCATTATAAAAATTTGTTTTTATAATTTTTGAGCCACTAAAATCTATCGATTTATGTTTTTAATGTCTTTCCCACTCTTTTTATTTTTTCTGTCATCAACTTACCTGACCCTGTAACAATAAGGCGGTAAGTAACCATTAGACTAAGTTTTCTATTAACCCTCTAATGCATTATTGATTTGATCATTTTACCGCAAAAATAACTTAACCAAGACAATGTCATTCATAATTTTATTTTTATTTATTTGATTTGATTCAATCTAACGTTTATAGACTAGGTTATTACCAAAATTTAGCACAATTTAGAAGGTGTAAGATGTAAGCGATCTTTTGTTAAAAGATGAAAGTGTTGTAGCTAAAGTACGGGTTGTTTTTATTCGGATAATGTGAGCACAAAGCGTGGATGTGAGACTTAATGATACATTGGTGAACAGCGTAACTAAAGTACGGGTTGTTTTTATTCGGATAATGTGAGCACAAAGCGTGCATGTGAGATTTAATGTTACATTGGTGAACAGCGTAACTTCAAGATGGATTCGGATAAGAAGGTAAAGAGAATGTAAAATGTGCTTATTGACTGGGTGGGAGGGTCCGACGGGAAAAATATTTGTCTCGAGGTCTTACTCGTGCAGACAGCATGACCTCGAGCAGAAAGCCAAATATTATCCCGTCCGGTCCTACCAAACTTAGTCAATAAGCTTTTTATCATATGACTACTAGGTGTTGAAGATTTCAACTTTTGTCGCCATAGGTAGGATGTACTTGTATGCAAAAGAAGGGCGCGCACTGCACAGCTAGTAAAAGCATTCTACATTAAAAATATTCCTCTTTATTTCCTCAGTATCTTTCGGGTTCTTCCTTCCTAAAATTGGGGTGTTTAAAAATGGCGTATTGGGCTTTTGAGCTCTGTGAATATACGAAGAGTCTCCCGGAACAAGGAAAATTTGTGGGCTAGCATATTCGAGCGTTTACGGGCGATTTAATTGAGAAATTCTCTGCAGAATGCATATCGAACTACGCAGTTGCGAATCTTCACAAGTTTGTTCCCACGACAAAAGAATTGTAACACCTAGTCGAAGCAGATTTTAAGAGTTTGTATGAGAAAATGGAGTCAGAGTTATGAGTTTACTCTTACACCTTGGGAAAAGGTAGGCTTGAATTTAAGTATTTCTTTTTCGTAGCGATGGAAGCTTTAACCGATGCAGGCTGCATTTCCAAGTACGCAGCGAAAGAATATTCCATTCTTAGACAGCTATTTTTAAAAAAAAAATCTTTTCCCATACATTTACTTATACTGTTTCGGCGCCAATTTGCTTGTAACACGAGAACCGCCTCCGCCCTATTGTCCCAAATTTCTGGCAATATTCAGTTTCAACTTTCAAACAGCTCAAAGGTCTTTTAGATCCTTCCACTTCTGCCGCTTGCCACCAGCAGTTCTAAATCTTTAAGACGAATTTTGAGAATGGTAGTCTACAGGTTTCAAAATACATTCATCTCTGTTGCGTCATGTTCAGTGGACAAAGCTATTCGAGAAACCTTTTGATCCTTTAATTTCAAACGAGCCCACTGCATGTTATGCCGGATAAGCAAAGGAAACACTTAATGTATCACAAGTGTCACTCAATCGTCAAATTACTTTCGGAAAGCTGATCAAATAATATTGTTCGAGATAGCTTAAAAACTACAGTAACAATAAGAAACAATAAGCTACATTTTACATAGGTTTTTTTTATTTATTTATTTCATTTAAGAGTTGTTTCATCCTGTTAGAAACAAAAAAAACAAAAAAAAAAAGGGAAACGGCCCTTAAACCAGTTTCCACTTTTTTTAAGAATTCCGACATGTTATTAAGTTAAAAGAATCTTCCTCCATAGCTATCCTAGATCAATGTGGAAGTTACTTATTAATACCTAAAATAATTAACAACAATTGACTGACTAATTGTTGTTTCCTTTCTTTCATTTTACCTGATGCTCAAAAGACGGTAAGTGATGAAAGGATGTAATCTACATTAGGAACTATTGGGAGCTTGATTTGGTTTGAATTTATGACTAATTTTGGACAAAATATACTTGTAAAGTAACACAATGCTAAGGGTAGGTTTCTATTGTCCGTTTTAGCACAAAGTTCTATTCTCAGTTGGTAGAGAGCAAACCATTTACTATAATTATTGTATTTTTGTATTGTGGGACTGTATTTTCAATAAAGAACACAGAAGAATTTAGTTGAGGTAGGTGGATATGGGGTTGTAAATGGAAGAATTTAGGGAAAGAATATAGGTGCCTAACAAGATCAGAACACAAGCAATATTTTAATGAATCATATGTTGTCTGAGTAGTACTCTGTAGTAACATTACTTTAACATTGCCAATAATTTTTTACCCACCAAGATTTACAATTGACCTGGGGGTTTTATTTAACAGAAAGTTCAATTGAGATAGAGTGTCACCATAATAGACTTCAGGAACAATAATCAGAGATATCACTTAAACACGACAGAATTCGATGTAAAGGCAAGCACATGATGTAATCATATGATTTAAAGTACAAGAATATTTCAAGTTTTCTTATTATTGTTATTACATACCAGTGAGTTCCCCAAATTCAAGCTATATCACTATAAAATCAAAACCCATGAAAATCCTGTGAATTTATTCATGGCAAATTCACAGATTTTTCACAGGATTTTCATGGTTAAATCAATGATGTTTTCATGGTCTCAGTGCCATGAAATAGACATGAAAAATCCCATGAGAAGCCTGTGAAAATTTGTCATATTCACGACTCATGGAACATTGTGTAAAGTGAGGTAGAAGCCATGAAATACCCATGAAAATGGCCTTTCATGGCCTTTTCAAAGGTACTGAAAAACCCATGAATTTCATGTCAAAAACAATTCACTAGGTCTTAACGGGTTGTAGGAAATCATGACCCATGAATATCCTGTGAAAATGTAAAAAATTCATTGAGTGTGAAAAATTTCCCTGAATTTTCATGGCCTCTCCATGGCATCTTCATGGCACATGAAAGTTAATTGCCAGTTAGTTGTCATGGGGTTGTTGGGAATATGCAAGCACCATGAAAATTCCTAGAAAATCCAATGAATTTGGAATGGAAAGGTCTCCTCTTTAATTGTGCCAAAGACTAGCCGTATGCTTGCAATACAATAAAACTCTTGTGTGCTAAAATTCGAATGTAAGCTGTCAAGCAGCATTTAATTCTCATGTTATACTATTTGTTTTTGTTGATTCTGTAAGTTGAGATTCAAAGATTTCTACTCAGTTTTAATTTGACTCAACACTCTTAGGAGTGAAAGGCTTAATTACAATTGAATAATTGATTTTTGAATTACAATCTTGTTGTAACTGTTTCAATAAATTGTAATGAAGTTATCCTTAACTGCAGACTAAATAGCTGTTTGCCTTTTTTTACTGGGCTCGAAGGCTGTCAAGCGTGACTAAAATAATCCTGAAACCTACAGCTTAGTGATAGATTTATTTCATCGTAAAGCGTAAGCTTAAGAAATTGTGGCATGCAAGTGACCGATTCGATTCTCAGTTTTGATCACGTACCGAATATCACAATTTATACTCACCACAAACTTTCAAAATCGTAGCTTTATAAATGGCCGTTTGCGTGACCCTTGTACCGGCCAGTCGATATGTGAACTGTTGACCCTTCTTTTAATTCTACGGCGCCAACGACTTGCTCTCCATTTGTACCACTCACGCTGTTTTCGTTTTCCCATTGAACAACAGTAAAAAACCCATCTTTAGAGACGTTATATTAAGCAAAACAGTCAAGAAAAGAAATAGCTTAACGCACGAGCCATCAACGTATGAAGAGTACCTTTCACAGCTGAGAGCGAAATGGAATTTTCCTTGCTTCCGATCACGAGCATAATCACGTGGATATTTCGGGAATTGTCATTGGCCAATAAGGAGAATCCGCTAGCTTGCCCAATTGCAGTCTCAAAAGGAGCGCGCAAAATTTCCGACTCTTCGACCGGTACTCTGCTTTTGGACGATGCTTAACCTTGGATCCATGTTTTGAAGATGAAATAAATAAATATATCTTATTAGACGTTTTGTTGTGTAGTATCGCTGAGTATTTTTACGAGTTGTGTCGTATTTTGACGAGCTCGGAGGGCGAGTCAAAATACAAATAACTAAATACAAATAACCGCAAACATCCCACCCCAGGGGAGGACATCCATCACACAGTAATCTCGTGTGTGGGAAATGAACATCTCCTACCCCTAACCCTGCAGTAGACGGGACCTCCGTTTTATTCGTCCTTATCCGAGAAGATTAGAATATCTATCCATTTCATTGATGTCATAGAAAGGTAGCAAATTCTCCTCAGTTATTTTAAGACCATGAGTACTGGTCCGGCCTGGGCTCGAAACCTCGACCTCCCGCACAACACAATCCGGCGCTCTAACCAGTTGAGCTAACCAGGAGGCGGTTGAGGCCATTTACCCTTTGTTCCAGTTCACAGCTCTGTAACTGCCAGCGACTGTAATTTCTGAGGACATGTTTCTACCCTAATTCCTTTGACATCTACACTTTCGATTCCAATTTTTAATGGCATGGACTGAAATGTTTCAACGGTCTCGTTGAGAACATGAACTTGAACTTTTTCGAAAGGCTCTTGCAGTCCCAGTACCCCAGCAACCTGTTCATTTAGGAAAGTTTCGTTCGATGCCTCCTGTAGGATGGCGTTTATTTTTGCTTTATCATTGGCCTTCATCCACCCAGGGACAGTTCGCAACGAATAAAATTCACTTGGCGTTCCTTCCTTACAGCTGGTCAGGGTCACAGCGGGTGTCCCCTCCCATGGAACATCTGGACGTCTCTCATCGTCAACATATAAGGCAACGTTGTCGTCGGTCCAGTTTCTGATAAAATTTCACCTCCATAAAGAAGAGGGTGGTGATTTCGAGAGCAACCATCTATTCCACACCTGCGGGCCTTTAGGCAATCTTTCCCCCTATGACCAGACGCTATGCAATAGAAACACGGCTTTCTTTCTTTCGCGATCTTCCAGCGGTCATCCGCTCCTGTACCGTAATACTCCTTGCAATACCACACCCCGTGATGGAAACTGTGACAGAGAGAACACGAAGGCTTTACACTACGCGCTCCGCTCTCTTTCTCCCTTGCAACAGCATGTAAACTTTGCATCCTGTTCTGATCCTGAAATCTCGGTACTCTCGGTAGTCTGACGTACTCGACAGGTCTCGACTCAATCCCGTTCACCATTTCCACTGCTACTATTTGGAATCTAACTTCGTCTTTCGACCAGTCTCTGAAAGCTATGACTGATCCTTGTCTGGTGTGTTCGTTTAACCAGCGACTGTAATTCTCTAGCTAACGTTCAGGCAACTCTTTACCAGCAGGCTGTGAAGAGTTCTACCTCGCAACTCCCCATCTCTTCCTTTGACCTGTAACTTTACCACTGTAACTCTAACAAGGTCAGCAAACTTCTCCAGTGCGTGGATATCGTTGCTTCTTATTAACGGTGCCTGTTCTAGTTGATCCAAGTAGGCTCGCAAAAGCCGGCGCGTACCTCCATACTTCGTCTTTAATTAATATTTAATTTACCTCCTTGTATTCGGAGGCGTCGAATCCAAGACCACAGATGGATTTCAAAGCGTTCCCTGTAAGTCATTGTTGTACCCTTGCCATTTTCAAATGTACTGGCTCCATTGACTCGCCTAAAAGACTTGTAAAAGGGCCCAAAAATCTTCAAACTTTCTCTTGTCACCACTTAACGTCGGAACTGTTAACGGCTTAAAATATCGGTTTCGGTCTTCGTGGCTACCGTGACTTTTGGACGCGCCGACTTTGATTACATTTTGACCCGCTTCGATCATTATTTGTACATCTCTTTCGATCGTTTCAGACACTTCAAATGCTTCTTTTTCTGCAGCTTCCTCATCGAATTCCACATAGAACGCGACCAGTTCCTCTAAAATCTCATGTGCGTCCTCTGGGGCTGCTCACAGCTGTTCAATCACAATTTTCATCTCCGTTATTTCTGAATCTTTTAAGCATAGTTTTTCCAACTATGTATGACTTTTGTGAACTTTGTCTTTGCCTTACGTTTTCTTTTCTTAGTCTCTATCAACAGAATGTCCTTTTGCTTCTGTTTGTCGACTCCACTTGGTGAGTTTTGTCGTTTTTTCTCAGTAAACTTCAATAGCTTCGCCATTCTCGGATTCGGTAGCCATAGCACTCAACTCCAAAACTCAACTCGCAAACGAAACTTCAAAAAATATAATAGCTCATACCTTGCTCTCATCGTGGTCGCCAAATATGTTCGGGAACGAAACGGAAATCAAACAAACGCGTTTATTGGTAACACAGCCTGGTAACTCACGGTAAGCACCAACGACCGCCAAAAAAATTGCCACTAGAAAACTCATAACTTTCCACTCCTCTCTAAGAACCTTGCACACCTCAAAAATGAAAGGTCTGCGTGATTTGCTAACGACATTTTAACTTAAAATCTGCAAAGCACGCGCGTGTAAGTCGCGTGCGCAAAGGTGCGGTAACGTCTTCTTAATATAAAGGGAATGCTTTGGCAGTCAAGTGAAAGACTTCATCTGTTTTCAACTTGAACATGACGTGGGAAATAAATCCTTGGGCATATGCAAAACTCACCTGAATCCCTCTTGGTTAAAAGAGCCCACGCCCACGAGGATGCTGATACAGGTATTTCTAGAAATAAATTAAATTATAAAACTGTGTTTTCATCATGGGTACTTTACTTTCTATTTAATAATGGTATGGCTGTTGGCAGTCAGGGTACTTTAATTTTGTTTAATAATGGTATGGCTTTTAACAAGCAGGGTATTACAGAATTGATTGAATGCTTATTAGCCCAAGCAGATTCTTAGTGGCCATACAAAATGTACAATGCAGCTCTTTTACCCCTTTAAACTCCCGTGAGTGATTAAGACAGAACTTTCTCTTCACAGTATCAAATGAATACAAAATCACACTGACAAGTCATGAGAAGAAAGAAAAATATCAATAAGGGGATTATTAGTTGATCCAATACTAAATTCGCCGAAGTAACAGCTAGCAGAAGAATTGAATGGCAGACAGTAACAAGAATTACTTATGAGGTCTTGCTGCAATAGTTCATTGTACTTACTCTTAATAACTGTGTAATCTGTAACGTTGTACTCCTTAATATGCCTCAGCCTTACTTCCAAAAGGCAGGTGTACTTTCCCCCTTGTTGGACATCAACCTTTGTAAGCTTTAGTGGGGCTAAAAAGTCCTGTTGCACATCTGGATCTGGATTCCGCACACTCTCCAACAACTTCCCATCTTTAAACCAGGAAATCCTCTTCAGTGAGGTGCTGAATTCATTTCCTCTTCTAGTTAGGTTGCAGAAGATTATAATGCCGTCGTCTGGATTAAGAACACTGGAAACTGAGACTTTTATTATTGGAATTTCATTTCCTGAAATGCAAGAATGTGTAAACCATTACATGAAGATTGTAGTGGCCGACACAAGCGAAGCAAAATTTCGACAACTATGAGTTTCGCAAATGAAGACACACTATGATGCGAGGATATATTTTACGGACAAGCCTTGAATCGTTTTATTTAACGTAGTCGTGGTATCCAAGTACTTATCATAAACTGAAATATGAATTTATAAGGAAGAAGCTCAGCTAAATGCGAATAGACAAACCAACATTCCAAAGATTCCAATATAAAGGCAAGATGCAAAGCTAGCTAAAAACTCAAACAAACTCACAAACGAACTATATATAAGCTCAAGGAAGGGAACATTAGCACTCACATAACACTCCCGCTTGTAAGAATTGAACCAAAACAAACTTCAATATAAGGTAGGTATTCGGAAGCGAAACGGGAAATCCAAACAGACACTTTTACTCTAACACAGAAAACTGTAGTCTTACGGTAAATATGACAACAACCATTAAACAAACCGCCAAATGATAAACTAAAAACTTCAACTACTCTCCTCTAAAAATCACACACGTCAATGTTAAAAAAGGGTCCGTGTGATTTGCTTACGATATTACTTCGTAATCTCAAAGCACGCACACACGAGTTGCGCGTGCACAAGTTTGTAAACGTCTTCTTAACAGTAGGCAAAAGGCGTGGCAGCCATTACAAAGATGAAGATTATTGGCCAAAAGCTCAAGCATCAGGTGGATAGATTTTTCTGTTAACAAATACAATTTGTTTCCCAGTTGGAATGGAGATGGCTTATAGAAATATTTTGCTGCAAGAGGATTTTTATAAAAAGGTACTTTACCATTTAAGATGAGGGCATAACTTTTTGATGATCACTCACCCAATATGTAAATTGCACATTCAAAGTGAAAAATAACAGGAACTTTGACTCTGAACAATGGCAAGTAACCACACTACAACTTAACAGCTCATCCTATTCTCAGTGGTTTAAAGGAGATAGCAGTAATGTTTTTCCCCTCAATAAGATGCCAGTCTTCAGAAAAGTTAACTTGGCATTTCCTCCTGTTTTCTGACAGTTTATTTTTACTCAATTCTATACTATGTGGATAGACACGACATACATAATAGACTTATTTATGATGTGAGAGTACAAAGTAGTGAAATTTCATCTGAAATACATAGACTTACCTGTAATAACGCTAACACTAAAGCCATGCCTCTTTGGTGCGCTTACATTTTTCGCAAAAGCATGGCATTCATAGCTTCCAAGATCACCGTACTGACTGTCATCCTGAATTGTTACATTCTTCAAAGTCATGGTAGTGTACAATTTAATGTTTCCTCCTACAACGAAAGCAATTAACTTGTTTGCAGGAGAAGAATATGGCTTTGTACTGTACAGATTATAAAGGGGGAGGGGAGGGAGAGGGGGAGGGGAGGGGGAGGGGAGGGAGAGGGGAGGGAGAGGGGAGGGGGAGGGGAGGGGAGGGGGGGTCCTGATCCCATTCCAGGCACAAATTGATAAAAAATTATCATGGCATCAAGTATCCAAAAAAGGAAAAGTTCAAATCTCTCTTGTTATATGTGCGAGGTTTCAGGGAAATCTTGATGTTCTGAAAAACGTAAGGAAATAAAATTCATGGGTCACATATAATTCAGGAGGGAAATCATGACTCAGCCTCGTTCACACTATTTATGACGATTTTAAGAATCCTGCTTTGGGAGTAAAGTTTGAGGTCCAGAAGTTGTTTTGTTTTTATTTTTTTCTGGAGCCAGATACATTATCTGTAATACAAAGATGTACTCACTTATATTCTCTGTTCTTTGATTAAACACAAATCTATCCCCCCCTAACTTTCTGTATTGGTTAAGGTCATCTCTCCTATAAAACTCTATTCTATCTGGTTGAAGTTTACCAGATGCATCAAATGTAATGCAAGTAACGTTTGCTGAAGTGTACTCTAGAGGGTAAATGTTCTCTGGGAAAGGTTGTATGACTCCAAATGGTGGTTCCCCTGAAAAAAAAAAAAGAAAAGAAAAAAAACTTGTACACGTCCATTTATAAAACTGCAGGAACTGCACATACATGTACAGTATACTTGTTTCTAATATCCTAAGCACCTCCTCCAGAAAATGACATACACTGCAGGAAAATTAGGGAGATCCAAACTGGGATTACTCAAAAGGCTGCAAGGCAGGGGAAAATAGGCTAGAAACAAGAAACCGGTGTGCTTTTCTGCATGGTGGGGACAGATTAATTTAAAGCTGTAATAGATTTTTGCCCATACTGTACCTTACCACTACGAAGCTGTTATATAGGTACATTGTAACTATACCTAAAATTCGCAATCTCAGAATTGCAGCTCGATTAGCAAGAACATATGATTTTCAAATTAGTATATTTTAAAAGCCTATGTAATGCGGTAAAAAAAATTTAATGCATGAAAACACTGTCTAATTTCACAAATTTGACTTCAAATATCATTTCCAAATTCATGTATACAATTCTAAATGGCCAATGAGCTAAATTTTGTAGAACAAACCACACAATTTTCATAATTATTCAATAGAGTGTTAATCTGTTGAGGAACCATAGGCTGATAGTTGCCCTGCGGAAATTTGATGTTCTCAAAACAAATATTTTCCTGAGAAAGTGAGGCTTTCATAGCAAATATGCTAGTTTTAAGAACATCAAACTTCCATGGGGCTACTATCAGACCAATAGTTCTGAGACATTAACACTCTATTGTCTTTATTGTGCACCACTAAATTTTCTTCCGCGTGCCAGTTGAAAAACAGTCAAAACCCACTAAATGCAGGGCAATCAAATATCTATTTATGCATACAGCCCGTCACAAATGTCAATAATTCGCAACTGTACATTGGAATACATTATACCTGTCAGAATTGAAACTTGCTGTTTATCCGATCTGCCTAACTTCGCGGCCGACAAACCATTCAAAATTTTTCACGGATGAGTACTATCCATCCAGGTATTTTCCACAGATGGGCATTATCCATCCAGGTATTTTCTGCGGATGAGCACTATAGGCTGATAGTGTCTCTCCACAGATGAACACTATCGCATCAGGTGATCAATTTAAACCAATAAGAATTGGAGAAAATTTAGTGGTGAACTAGAAGGGCTGATAGTGTCTCTCTACGGATGAACACTATCGCATCAGATGATCGATTTAAACCAATAAGAATCGGAGAAAATTTAGTGGTGAACTATAAGTGGTGTTAGCACTCAGTCACACTTAAAGATTTTTCGATCAGTTCATTATAAATTTGAGATGATTCCAGAATTATTGACAAGTTCTGATTGCAAACTTCAAAGAAAACATCGAAGATTCAAGACAATACCTTTCATTTGTAACCACAAAAATAACCCCGTGAGTATGAGGTTTTCGTTAGAGAAAGCACAGGTAACCCAGGCTCACTGTTTGTATCACGTACACATGGTTAACTAGAGAGAACATACAGGGCGAAGTTTAGGTCTAGAAAACAAATCGCCATATGGTAAGTTTCATTGATTTTTATTTCCATTTTCAAGCCAATTTTCAGACCTAAACTTCGCCCCATAATTGTTCTCCCTATTTTACCATGTGTACGTGACACAAACAGTGAGGATGGGTTACCTGTGGAGAAAGCTCGTAATTTGCATCGGGAGATCGAAATGTATTCGTTCATGCATTCCGACAGATAATTATACGCTCACAAAGCTTCAAAGAAAGTTATAAAACAATGCTTAATATGAGATCGCAAATCATCTATTTGAAAGCTTCGGTTCCCTTCTTCGGTTCCCTTCAAAGGTTTCAGCCGACGGTTTGGGGAATGCGGGTGATCCTCGGTGCAAAAACCTGACGACGTTTTCTTTGTTTCATGAGGTATTGTTTTGCTGCACGCTATTATTTTATAATGTTTTGTTCTCTTTGTTTTACGCCACTCGTGAGCTTTACAGGTTTTTACATAGAGGATGAGCCCCGTATGCACTAATTTAACTTCACGAACACATTCTCAGTAAACCAGCATGTTTACGTCGCTTTCCGTTCAAGTTTCGTTAGCAGAATGAGATTTGTTTCGGAAGCCCTCGCATGGCAAGTGAAGTTCCTTCGGAGCTACCACTATATCATCATTATAGGGTTCTTAATACACATTCACCCTTACCTTGAGCCTTCACTGTTGCAAAAATGATGAGAATCAGAGGAATAATTTTTTCTAGTACGGCCATAGTGTTCGCCACACCTAAATTTATCGATAGCGCAGAAATCCGCGGAAATCGAATCACAGTCATCCCAAGCCCACGTCTCGAGGAAAAGCGAAGGATTATTTAAGAAAACGTCATGCGTTGTGTAATGCGGTGTGACGTTTGATATTAAACAGGAAAAACAGTGATGGCAAGGCAAGCCCAAAACGACGGAAATCTCCGAAAAAAAAACAACATCCGCACAAGAAATGGGTAAGTTTTATAGTTTTATTAATCTAGCGTGTAAGATGTTCATGTTTCGGAAGATTTAGTGTATTAAATGGACCATATTTTGTTCCCCATACTATTCCTTATGACGCATTTAAATTATCAACGGTTACTCACATAACTTAACACCGCTTCACATAACGCGTGACGCTTTCATGAAATAATCCATCGCTTTTCCTCGAGACGTGAGCTTGGGACTCCTGAGCGGAAATACGTGTTTTAAGGCACGATCGGCGTCATGATCGGCACGATACAGTATTTTACTGGTCAGCGGACAGCTTAACGTGACCTTAAAAAGCTGATAGCTTTTACAATTATAATGTTTACGCCGTGAGTCTGGTCGACAACGTAAAAAGGTAAAGCTTAGAGAGAATACCGTAAACTTAGATTTGAAATTCTGCAAATCTTTGGAAGGAGCAACTGCAAAATACAGGGCCATTGATGTCCACCTTGTCGGCATTCTTTGAAGAACGAGGCAGTTAACAAAAGGATGCATCGGATGTAAATACAGTGCTGTGGTCTAAGCAGCGTCCGCTGGCCCTTGGCGCCTTACTTTTGCTCTTGGGCGACTCGGGCATCTTAGTTTTTCATAACAAGCATATTCTGGCCGCCCAGGATTTCACAGTTTCAGAGCACTGGGCTCCCTCAAATTTTTCTTGGAGCACAGCCTTGAAATAAGTGGCTCTGTCTTTTGGGTGGTTCTTATGCTCAATTATATATTTTGCCAAAGCCGAACTGAAGTTGCACACGATATGAAATTTTTGGGTTCTGTCCTCGTGTACCGGTTCACAAGAGCCAATACAAAAGACCAAACAGTACACAATAGCTAACCGATAACTCCTAAACAAAGAAAGAACAATGGTAATTCCCTTGTGAACCGGTACACCAGGACAGAACCAATTTTTGTTTTTCGCGGGTGGTGAGTCCGTGGCAAGTAAGTTTTGTTTTTAAAAGAGCTAAGGCTAAGAATGAGACGGTTTTGAAAAGCTGAAGCAGTGATCCGAGGACGACGTATTATCAGGGTTACAAATTAAAGTGGTGGCTTGAACCGTATAAATCGGCATGTCAACGGCATTTCGGTCAGACCGTCGAGAAGACAAATCATGAGCACTCGTGTAAGTGGCACAGCCATCCTTAATCCCCAATCGTTATTACTGAATTTGTATCAAGCTGGCCAAAACAGTTCTACGTATAAACCTGGGACACACTGCTGTAACGTGTAGGATTGAAGCCCCCCAAAGTACAAAAACTGGCCTCAACAAGAGTAAGAATAAACCGAGGTATGTTTTAAGTACAAAATGTCCATTTTAACTGACAAGAAATTAAGTTTTCACTTTCCACCTTTGTTATTGTTTTTCTGAGCAGCAATGATCTTACTTTCCCAACTAGCATTTGTTTCCCATCACAATTATGTATAATTTAAAGCATGTCTTCTTTTTATGCTACTTTTCTTCCTCTACTTATTTCATTTTATTTCTTTTTGCTTTTTCTTTTCTTTCTTTACTAACCTACTGCCACCTGCAACATAAAATGTACTGAGCTAGCAGAATACCCCTAGTTTATTCTGTTCCCTGATTCACTAAATAACATTGCCATTCTGGTACTAGTAGAAAACAAATTTTTACATGTAAATTAGTATGTGTAATCAAATGGCGATGAGTGAAATTAGGAAATAATTTCCCTTGCGTCTTGTCAAAATTCTGATAATTTCCCGAGCCTTAAGGCGAGGGAAATTATCAGAATTTTGACAAAACGTAAGGGAAATTATTTCCTAGTTCACGAGAAAACCATTTGATTACCTTTTAATATCGTGGGTGACAAATTACGTTCACAACCGTAATTGTTTTTACTGGTTTATTCTATCGAAAACCGAGAACATGAAGAAGATAGTTTTCGTTTAAAGCATACATTATTGTTAAATGAGGTAAAATGAAATATATGGAGTTCATATATTTTGTACTGCGGTATTAGATACATATGATGCACGATCTTCACAGTAGATAGCGCTATTTATGCAATAGCGAAAATCGGACCTAAAAAAAAAAAAAAAAAAAAAAAAAATCAGGCTTGTACGGGATTCGAACCACTGACCTCTGCGATACTAGTGCAGCGCTCTACCAATTGAGCTAACAAGCAAACTGGGAGCAAACCGTTAAGTTGATTCGTAATAAACCATATGTATCTAATACCGCAGTACAAAATATATGAACTTCATATACTTCATTGTATCTCATTTATCACTTTCACGGGTTTATTACGAATCAACTTAACGGCCTGCTCCCAGTTGTGAATAAATTAGTGGAATGAAAGTGGGGAAAATCCACTAATTTATTCATGTTTTTCTCGTTGCCATGCACCCACCAATAACGTAGCTCCATTTTCCGGCTTTAAAAGCACACACAACCCACAATTCCTCTATTCGCTCCGATGAAGGGCTAACGCTCGAAACGTCAGCTTTTGTAATCATTACGGTGGCCAATTTACCATTTCAACTTTGTTGATATATCCAAACCATCCCAATCCAAGGTTATTACCCACAGGGTTACCTCGGGTAGGAGGTGAGTGTAACCACAGCTATTATTTTTGTCTTTGATATTACTCCTCCCGCCATGGCGTCGGCTGTTGTTGCCATTTGTGTCGAGATTCTTGGGCAAGACTGCAGTTTCGACTCTTTATGTATCACGTCGGTTGCCTGCTAAGAACAAGTTCGTCACCAAGGAGCGAGAGGAGTCGCGCAGACCCGTCAAAACTTTTTTACTTTCGATGGGACGTAGAGTATTCGTGGGTCAAGAAATCACTCTCGTTCCTCTTATTTAAATGCCTGTTATTCAATACTCAAGATAGTGTATTTACCCTACAGTACTCGTCATCGGTTATTTTACTTTTACTTAGGAGAGTAGATTTACGTTACGATTGAGTAATGGAAAGTTCCTAACAGTGGTAACGCTTTGTGACACTATGTAACGCAATATTCTACAAACTTATATTCACGCTATCTCGCTGCCATTAAAGATGGTTAAAGACGGGAGAAAAGCCGTAGAATTATCTAATTTACCTTCGACCTTGATAAGAAATTTGTCACAATCTGTTTGTCCCTATTTAAGTAACGCTCGCGATCCTTTGACCTCAGCCGTTTACTGCCACATGTCTGCGGGAGTCATACGAGCTCATGCGACGACGTGTGCTAAGTAAACGTGACAAACTCGATTGGAGTTAAGAAAATTAATGGTCCGAAAAAAGGTGGTCAATCTCTTTGGTTTCGTTTTCATTCAGTTTTTCTGGAGCTTATGTGATCTTACGCGAGAAACGTTTAAGATTATTCAGCAAGGACGCTTTTGTATCTGGGTTGTCACGAAGCTATCTCATGTCAATGCCTTTTGTATGGCCACGTTGTGTTTGCGCACGCAAACCAGAACACAGGGTGCCCACACAAGCGGCGTATCTGGTCGTTTGTTCGAAATATAAAGAAATGTATGGGAGAATATTGAAGAGTCGTAATATCGTAAACTTATATCAAGGAATAATTTGAACATATCAACAAAGTTGAAATGGTAAATTGGCTACCGTTACGATTATAAAAGCTGACGTTTCGAGCCTTAGCCCTTCGTCGGAGCGATGACGAAGTACTAACGCTCGAAACGTCAGCTTTTATAAAGGTCGGCACACACGAGGGGACTAGTCCCTGCGACTAGTCCCAGCGACCAGTTTCATGCGACTGGTCCCTTCGTGTGATCTACACATTTCTGTGGTCGCAGGGACCAAAATTTGGTCCCTGCGACTGGTCGCAAGAATTCAAGACATCGGCTTCAAGACATCAGTATATGTTTACAAAACTAGAAATAGGTTTTTATTCTTCAGCTGTAGAAATTTAGAATTCAGGGAAAATTCATAGAAACTGCAATGTTTACAAATACGGGAAGTCACGCATCATACTGACCCGTGATTGGCTTATTTACCGTTTAGTCGCAGGGATTTGTCGCATGAAACAAATGTTTGTCCCTTCGTGTGAACTGTTTGTGCGACCAGTCCCTGCGACTAAACGGTAAATAAGCCAATCACGGGTCAGTATGATGCGTGACTTCCGGTATTTGTAAACATTGCAGTTTCTGTGAATTTTCCCTGAATTCTAGATTTCTACAACTGAAGAATAAAAAACTATTTCTAGTTTTGTAAACATATACAGATGTCTTAAAAACTTTTTGATGGAATTTTTACCCTATCTGACTCTGTCTTTTAAAAAATAAAAACAAAAACGGAACACGCAAAAGCATGAATAATCCGACTGAATAAGTGTAGTTCATTTGCATTGATGTTTAATAGTGCTACAATGAAAAGTTACCAAATTTTCATTGTTTTCGTGTAGCACAACAGACTAAGAAATATCTTTTGCCTCTTAATTTTCCTATGTTCTTGTGCAATTGAGTGCCCTCATGTGAACGCCTTGAGGGACTAGTCCCTGCTACCGGTCCCCTCGTGTAAACCCTTCAAAGACTTGTCGCCGGGACTAGTCCCCTCGTGTGTGCCGACCACAGAAACGACAATAATACACAGCAAGTGAGGTAGTTTACATTTATTTTGAGCCTTATCATAGACATTCCTTGATATAAGTTTACGATATTACGACTCTTCAATATTCTTCCTTGACATTTCTTTATATTTCGAGCAAACGACCAGACACGCCGCTTGTGTGGGTGCCCTGTGACCAGAAACGATGACATTTTTCGCCATTGTTAGAAGAAAAATTTATTTCGTGTACGATTGAAATGTAACCAAAACATTGAACCTGGGGAAATGTTCAAGTAAAAGGCGAATGGAATACGATTATGCCTTGTAAATGAATGAAATAAATTTGCGGAAGTGCAAGATTTTTTTTACCTAGTTGGATGTGTAATGTTTTTGCATCACATTTGCCGGATTAATATTCTTTTGTTTAAATTTAAATTAGCCTTTCTGGCCTCGCTTGAGATAATGTTTCTTTTGTATTTTGTACTGGAGAACGAGGTCAGAAAGGCCAATTTAAATTTAAACAAAAGAACATTAATCCGGTAGCCATTTATGAAAGTGGTCTATGGAGTTTAATATTTTAGAATAAGAGCACTCTTTCAAAGCAGCACTATGGGCAATAAACATAACATGCATTTAACAAGAATGCCGTGAATTTTATGTCCAGCTCTTTAAGTCTTCTTCTTCAAGCGCATCAAGGTCAAAAAGTTCCAGTTTCCTTATGGATCGAGTTCGGAGAGGGTAATTTCGAAGGCTATCAAGTTCGTGGGTCCTATTTCATGGGTATAAAATGAAACCAGACAAAAGTTGCTCTTGCAAACATCGTTAAACCAGAACATTGCTCTGCAGTCACAGGCTCGGGCCGTAGGCGGTAAGCTAGAAATCCAATTTGTGCGAATTTATCTTGCATTTGAAGCTGTAACGAGGTAGTTCTAAGTGTTTAACGGGAACGCAATTTTAATTTGTCATCGACTTTTCGTGATGTTATTTATGTAAACTTCAAATTTTAGCATGAATATCACTAGGATTCTTCTCAACAGGTCAAATGTGTTAAGTCCGAATTCGAAGAAAAAACCCATGCGCTTTGGAACCTAACTCAAAACAACGCCCCAAGACAAGGTTTAACATTTTACTTATAGATTTTGTTTGCAACTTCAGAACTATGAATTGCACCAATGGTGTTGTATTGCCTTGCTAAAAACAACATAGAAGTGTTTTGTAGCGCAAGAATGCAAGTATTATAATTGAGCGGTCATGTATCGTGTTGTGTTCTTTTATGCCATGGGCAAACATTATTTTTATGTTTGCAAGTATTTGCCAACTGATTATGTAATAGCTGTTGCTCGTTATCAATGCTTCTGTGGTCGCGAATAGAAAGATTCTCATATCTGCTCAAGCGAACATAATCTCCTTGATGTACATTTTCGACCAGCTTTCGAGACATGCCCCAAGGCAGCAATGCTGTGAAGTCGAAATGAATATAAATGGCTTGCATGATGACAGCAGCAATGCTATGAAGTCGAAATGAATATAAATGGCTTGCATGATGACATTGAATTACGAGTCAGAGTGTCTGTGGAAGTGCAAATATTTATTTAGATATATATTCTGAGTTGCATGCTGTCGTCAGTATCTGGGTGAAATATAAAACGATGGGCTCGAAAGACTCAATGGTTTCAGCGCTTGAGGCAAATTGCCAGCTTAGAAGAATTAATCCGGTAATCTTCGGAAGACAAACCCAAAACCCTTACTTTGCTATTAAAAACCAATCTGAATTTTTCACGCGAACTAGAATTTGTAAGTCACTCCCTTTTTATCCGATCAGTAGAATATCAATTGCATATCGACATCACTGATTATCAAAAAGGAGAGCCAAGAAGGTGTGTTTGTCACGTTAATGTTTTCAAGCTCATTTCAACGCTTCGGATCTCTCGAGCGTCACAGTCAACGTTACGTAACACAACTGACGTCTACTTCACCGAGAAGCGGATTGTAAAATTTTCACGCGATACTTCACCGTGACTCAAACACGAATAAAATGAAAATCTCTTAGAAATCTCTTTTAAACTTAACCAACACACTCTCAATGAGGGATGCATACGGTTTAAGAAAGCCCTGATTTTGTCGATTAAGTTAAAGCCGATGGTAACGTCAGTAGCCAGCCATTTCTTGACTTGTGTCTTCGAATGGTTAATTTTTCGTTCCACCGCAACTTGAAGAGGACTTTCGCGTTCTTTAATCAACACATCACCTCATAAAAAGCCATTTTCTTTTATTTTGTAGAAAAATCCGCTACGTAATGAAAGAAGCTCGGAGATCTGGTGTTTAATGCATTATAAGTCCACGGGGAAATAACAAATTTGTCTAAGTACACACGTTTTTACGTGAAATTCAATATCAGGTCAAAGTTTGGAATGGTTAAGAAACATTGAATGCAATGAGTCCATTTTGACGTATCTTCAACCGAATTAATTAAAACCCCTCTACTAACTATGTTAAATCCAATCTTTGTTGAACGTTTGCAAAAGAGAACGACCTTCAAAACTTAATTTCATTGTGCTGAATTCTTCTCCGAAGTTTTTTTTATGAGTTTCTCGAAAAAAAAAAAGAACAAAACAAAACAAACAAAAACAAAACAAAACATAGCAGAACAAAGAAGATTTTTGAAGGCGAGCAGTTCTTGTTGAGTAGTCGAAGTCTTCGTTGTCTATTAAAAGGGTTTCAGTATGTTAAGTCATTCAAGTCGGACGAGCTTACAGGTTCAAAATCGATTTTGCAACCTTTATATGATGTGGATGATAAAAATTCAAATGTTTAATTTAAAAGGGCTGCTATTTTTTTGGAATGATGACATCGATAATGATGATAATGCTGTAGTAATGGTAATGAAAATATTTGTTTATCACCTCTGGTCTCCACTATGATAGTCAAAGTTTGAATTTGCGTTATACATTTTTTCTTTATTTTGCTCAAGGTACAAATCTTTAGAAGTCACGAGATAAATATGCAAATTTTTCACATTGGCTCTTTTTGAAGAATAAGGAATCAAAGAAAAAATACATCTTAAAATAAACAACCAAGTACTTAAGGGGGGATTCTACCTGAAATTAGCTCAAAATATTGTTTTTTTGTTTTCTTCAGAAATGCGAGGTTCAACTATTCGACTTTACACTGACGATCGTTTTTACCGAAAAATTTTAAAATATAAATGAGAAATTACGTTAGAAAAGAAGAGGTATCTAAATAGAAATCTCGTTTCCATGGCAACCAAAACAGCATTTTTTGTTTCTTACTTGTTTACCAGCCTGTTTGGAGCTCAAAATATGTCAAACAAGCCCGAAACGCCCCTTAGAATCCTTGTGCTGTCTTACATGAAGGGGAAAATAAGAAATTGAAAGAGTAACACTGGAGACGAGTGAGAGATTTTTGTGTGAAAGTTGTCACAGTGTATTGCGAAATATTGAACTCCTTTTGTCTCTTTTGTGCTGGAATGACTGGAAAGAAGAAAAGAACCGTTTACAGGAAAACTAGGAAAAGAAAGGGGCATGGAGGAGATCGTAAAAAAGCGCAATTACTGAAGAAAAGCGGTTGCAACAGGAAGAGTGAACCAAACGAACCGACCCCAGGAACTTCGCACGATCAGTCTGATCTGTCAGATTTTGGCGAAGAAAGCGATCAGCTTCCTAGTTCTTCAAGGAAGAAGATGAGATTCCAGAGCTCAGAAGATGAGTCTTCTTCAAGTTCTGATGAAAACAAAAAAGTTTTCGAGGTAGCTGAGGTAGAAAAAGGATACAGGCTCGTTGATCTAAAGAGCTTCTCTTCTGTGCTCTCAACTTTACACAAATGCGAAGAAGGTGAGAAAAATATCACACATCATAAATATGCTTTTCAGCCCCTTGAACCTAAAGAAAAACGATAGTTAGAATTATTTGCAGAAAAGGAGTTTTATTATTGTTTAATCATTTTTTCTGATCTTTCTTCACTGCAACACTTGTACACATTTATGGAGGTGTGAACTAATGCTCCAACATTGTGGTTCTGTTTGGTTCAGTAACTATAGCTAATAGCATCCTTTTCCGTCATGTTTTTAATATAGGAGACCTTACTATTGAAGAAAATACCGCTAGCCGTTATGGACTGATGTCAGATCTCTCCATTCACTGCAATTCTTGTGATGAAAGTACTCCTTGGCAGACATCACCCAACCTTGCCAAGAAAGGCAAATCATTTGATGTCAACCGGAGAGCTGTCTACCACTCAATAGAAACTGGAAGTGGCTACGAGGGACTCTCTTCTTTCTGTGCGATAATGAACATGCCTTGTTTGTCAAGAGCTGCTTACTACAAGCAAGTTGATGTAATTTTGGAAGCACTGGAAAGTGAAGCAAAAGAAGAACTAAAAGGTGCAGGCCAAAGGCTCCGAAAGCTAATCATGGAGGAAAATGGCATCTCAGACAGCACCACAATAATTGATGCTGCTGTTAGCTTTGATGGCACTTGGGCCAAAATAGGTTTCACATCACTAACAGGTGTTGTTTTCGTCATCTCAATTGACACAGGAGAAGTTTTAGACTATCACGTGATGTCTAAATCTTGCCGTAAGTGCTCCCTAAAGAACTCACAATGTGAAGGGAATGTGGAAGAGTTTGAAGAATGGAGGAGGGAGCATGTTGCATCTGGAGATTGTGACATCAACTTCGAAGGAAGTTCACCTGCTATGGAAGCAGAAGGAGCTTCTGTTCTTTGGAATAGATCCATCGAACTTCATAACATGAGGTACAAATGGATGGTGTCAGACGGGGACAGTAAGGCCTTTAACACTGTTCAACATGCCTATGATGACTGTGAAGTTATTAAACTGGATTGTGTAGGCCATGTGCAGAAAAGGATGGGCAAACATTTAATGAATTTGAAGGCATGCAGTAAGGGTAAACTTGCTGATGGAAAACCTATAGGAGGGCGTGGCCGGCTTACAGAAGGAAAGATCAAGCAGCTTCAAAGGTACTATGGCCTAGCAATCCGGCAAAACACCTTGACCAAGGCAAATCCCTCTGAACGGGAGGTTGACATTGCAGTTTATGCTATGAAAAAAAATATTATTGCCATTCTCCATCACTGTGTAAATTCAACTGACAATGCTAAACAACACCGCTTCTGTCCACCAGGTGATTCATCATGGTGCAAATGGCAACAGGACCAGGCAACAGGAACCAGTACCTACAAAGGAGATGACTGTTTGCCCGAAGTCTTCGTGGAGACTCTAAAACCCACATTTGTGTCATTAAGTGACAGTAAACTTTTAGAAAGATGTGTACGAGGAAAAACCCAGAACCCAAATGAAAGCATCAACGCAATGGTTTGGGTCCGGTGTCCCAAACATAAACACCATGGAGTGAAAGTTGTCCGGTGTGCTGCTGCGTCTGCAGTCTGCCACTTCCACAGAGGTGCAGAAAGCAGAGAAAGATTGATGGAAAGGCTTTCAATTCCTGGAGGTGCATTTACTGAGGATGCATTTCGACTAAGAGATAATTCAAGGCTTCGGAAAGCTGATAAGCAGGCAACGGCCAAGGAGAAGAAGCACCGGCAGGGATTGCAGCTTATCCGTACTCAAAGAGAAGCGGCTCTTCGTGAAAAAGAAGATGTTTCATATGAAGCTGGGGCATTCTAACTCTTGCTCTTGCCTATCCTAATTATATTTGAACTTATGGCTACTCATTGACTTCATAATTTGAATACAGGAGGTGTTTAATTTTAAAATCTTGTAACTTTAGGCCTTTTTTTCTCAAAACGTATTTTTTAATACTTGAGAAAAGATTACTCAAGAAGTATGAGAGCTATGGACCTGAAATTTTTAGGGATTGCTGATCTAATTGAGTTATTTGGGATGAGTGAAGGAAAATGCCATAGAGGTCTTTCTAAAGAAATGATTAAACAAATAGTGATCATGTGTTAGATGTGTAACTTGACACCAGTGCTGTGATGTCAAATTTAAAAAATTCTTGAAATCCTTCACTCATCCCAACAAGTATTCAATATTCTTTAGAATAACAGCAAAATATTGGTATTTCATTGAAACAGTTTCTAACAATCTTTACTCAAGTACATATAGGTGAGACACTACAAGTTGTTAATTGAAATGACCGGTGTCAGGTTACATTTGCTGCAGGTGTGACATAACACCTTTTTTTGAAAAATATAGTTCATAAGCTTTCCAGTGATATATAGTTTTAGATAGTTGTGACCAAAACTTAAATTCCTACAATTATTTGAAAAAATGCACTTTTTTTAGGTAGAATCCCCCCTTAATTAAATAGATAACAAAGTTTTGTTTTATCCAAATTTATAAGGCAACTCTTAAGGTGATTTGCAAGTGAAGTCCAGTCTACTGCTCACGAGAACAATTTATTTTTGGCTGTTTACCGTTTCCTGTAATGGATTATTTTTTTGTCAGTCTTCGAAGTCACTTTACCCGTGCGATTCGCCGTCCGTCTCTGGGCTTTCTTCGATTCCTGAATTTACGATCGATTGATGGGGTTTAGAAACGAAGCGTTGCAGTTTTTGAAAGAACCAATCACAGATCAAAACGTCAAGAGATGTGTCACTCACTCCTTTCTCACGCCCCCCACTTTCCCATTTCTAGCGAAGCTTCCTTCTTGAAGGGCGAGGGACGCTTTACGTAACTTTTGGGTGTAATTTGAGCATCACCGCATCGTCTTTCGCAGGAAATTTCAACAGGAAACTGTAGCCCCGCCGAAATCTCCACCAGTTTCTGAAAAACGCTTTGACAGGCTCAAAGAGCAAAGATTTGCATCCAGGAGGGCCAGTCTGAGCCGTTGTTGTCGAACGAAGTGAGTAAGTGTGCAACGTGGAACTTGGCGCCCTGCGGCTTGATCCCTGGTAGACGAAAAACATGACGTTGGATGCTGAAGACCAAAAGCGCTTGAAGGTCGCTGACTGGATCATCATCGCGATCTATTTTATGGCTTGCATGATCGTGGGACTTTGGGTAAGTTAAAAAAAAAAAATTGTAGTTCATTTAATTCGATCGGTTTTAAACCCACGCAAGGTTGTTTGCAACTTACGCTTTGCGCCTCCGTGCGTCAAAGTACGAGTGGACCGGAAGGATCTTTAACAAAGAATTTTAGAATCTACGGCAAATGTTATATTGTAGGAGACGATGTGTTTACCAGACTTTGTTACTATGAAAGGTGCTTTATCGAAAAAGACGAACTCCAGAATGCAGACACAGCCTGAACTCTAGATGTGGACAAACGCATCGTACTCACCTTCTCAAATCCTATTTGCCATGGCCTCCAGAAACAAAAATTCTCATCAGCCATCTGCCAGGGTTGTTTTAATATATTTTAAGTTTCGCTCTCCCAGCATTCTTAAAAATCGACAGGAAAAATTTTAAAATACAATTGTCTGTTTTTGTAGACTTTGGTGTCTGGAACGTGGCCGTAATTTTATCCCTAAATAGACTAAGGCGAAGTCGTACTGCGATAAATGCGTGCAAAGATTTGCCTTTTTTGATCCTTTATTTAACTTTCGTATGAATACAACATGTGAACGCCGTCATCTTGCCAGTGTGTATATCGTGAGCTTCTCTCAGTAATATTTCGTGCTTCAACGCGATAGCAGTCTATAAATAAATGACACTAACAGCATTAATTTTACAAGATTGACAGGTTTTTGATAGAGCTCGGTTGATCTTTAACTTTTCTGCAACGGAGCACTGTTGCGCTCATTCGTTCCTAGCATCTTTGAAGTTATTTTTCCCGTGAAACGAACCCCAGTCATGGATCCCTGATTCGGTTGTGTTGGAAACTGTGAGTCAATATTATTGAGGAAGGCAATTGTTTTTTTTGTCATTATGTACAAAGCCTTGCTCATTGGTATGCAGAGTTCTGTGATTGTCAGTCATCTGAAATATGTGCCAGCTTGGTGTATGCAAATTGCAAACTCTTTGGAGTTTACAAGAACAATACATTTGTGTTTGTATTTTGTTGGCAAAATTTTTCATAACAGACTGTATTTGAAGTAATCAGAAAAGTCCCTTGGCAACATAGTACATTAGAGTATGCTTTGCACCCTTTCTTGACCCCGTAACATACTAAGCTATATTTCAACCTTGGGAATGTTCACAACAATAATTATATTCTCATTGAAGGGAATAAATGTTTGGCTTTGTTTCTATGTTTTGGAAGGTTTTTACCTCTCAAAGTTATTGTTTTGACCTTTTGAAACCTCCACAATGTAACTGTTCTTAAGAACATCTGGAGTTGTGTCTTGAAAGTGGAATCAGAAATATTTTGTTGATTTAAAACAGTTTTACCTGTCATCCATCATGCCACATTCTGAACATATTTTTTGTAATTAATTGGTCTAGATAACTTCAAAACTTTTTTCCTTTATGAAGAAATTGAGTGTTGCTGAATCAGACATCTTGCTAGAAATAACATGATTAGAAACTGTCACAATAGTCATGTTTATGCATTATTGACCAAGTGTGAGGTTGAATATCAACTGCCGCTTTTAGGACTCCATCACCATTTATTTTCCTTTTTTTTTTTCTTTTGTTTTTCAGTCTAAGTTCCGAAAACAGAGGGGCAGAGATGAAACTGCGGAAACATACTTTTTGGCCGGAAGATCCATGATGTGGTGGGCGGTAAGTTCTTTTGTAACCTTTTACATCCTACATGCATACAAACTCTTTATACTGTTTTCTACACTTTCCTAAGCAGGATTCTTGGTAAAGTTTTTCAAAGGAGGTCAAAAATAAGAAATAGCAGATAACTCTGTTACCTTCCCCCGTGTTTGGGGTGTGTGGCGCATAGGCTCCTGTCGGGGTCTAGGTTTCTCAATAAATACAGGGCCTTTTCACTTGGCCGTGAGGAGAATGGAATGGAAAACATGTGGGAGGTCATTTCACGAGGTGACTGCGAGAGACGAATTTGGTCAAAAAAGCAGGATTTCTTTAACATATGGTGTATTTTCAAACTGGCAACATGTGATAGATATCTTTACAACATTGGTTGGAAGGAGAAAAGAGATATTTTTCCAAAAAATTTAAAAAATCGTTGGATAACTTCTGTAAATAATTATTTCAGTCCCGGGTCTCAGTGAAATAGCCGATAACATTTACTTGAATAGCGGGTAAAAATAACTGGTTACCGGCTCTTAACAAGAACCCTGCCCAAGGTGCTGGTAAGGAGAATTTTTTCAACAGTCAAGAACTTCTCTTGATAATGATCATTTGGCTTATTGTTATGGGCCCAGTTGTTCGAAAGCCATTTATTGTTAATCCAGGGTTAAATTTGAATCCGGGCTTCTATATTTCTCTGTTCAAAAGCTGTTTTGGGATAACTTTCCCAGTTCTTTTTAGAGTACTATTCAATCATCAAATTGTAGAAAAATGGAATGAAACTGAATTTTCCTTCAAACCTTTCAGATCTGATATCAAATTTCACACTAACCCTGGGTTATCTTAACCAAGCTTTGAACAACTGCCCCATGGTCTTCATGATGTGTGGTATGGGTGTGTATTGTTGGGAGAAATTAGATGGCAGTCACTCGTGTGTTTTAAGGGTCAACAATAAAAAACGAGATAAGAAGCTGTACTCCTTTTCTTTTGATCTCAACCACACTCATGCTTAAAACATTTCTTTTGTAACTTTGATTGGCTGGTTAAACAAAGTAAATGACTGTGTTCTGTGGATGATACTTGGGACAAAATTGCAAGTTAGAATTTGTCAGGGAATCTAAGATTTCCTAAGATTTAATTCTTTTTTTTTTTTTTTTTTATACCAGAGAGAAGGGCGGGGGGATTGGGTGTAAATTGTAAATTGTATAGTTATTAAGCTCTTAGAAAATGCTTTTATGTCAGTTTGCTTTCCGTCAAGATTGAGATCCTGATTTCTCAATTCTTGATGGTCTGAAACCCCATTCCATGTAATCAGAACTGAAGCTGGCTTTCTTTTCCTTTCTCCTCCAAACCATGTGATTATTTCCTGATTATTCCCAAAGTCCTCCCTATCCTTTTTATTGCTTAACCCTAAGATTTTATCCTTCAATGGTTTCTCAAAACCAATCCTGATTTAATTCCAAAAATGGCCTTGACACAATTTAATAAGATCTATATTTTTTTTTTTGATCTTTTTAGAATTTAGAATTGACTGTTTTTCCACCAACCCATTTTAAAAATGTTATTTTCATATTTGGATTGACATGCAATAGATATAAAACCATGTACTTGTGCGTCCTTATAAATGCACTTTGATTTTATTACAGCTCTTTTCTTAGACTGAAATCCTGTTTCCCAATCGTATTCCAGGTTGGGCCCAGTCTTTTTGCCAGTAACATTGGTAGTGAGCACTTTGTTGGATTGGCTGGCTCTGGGGCTGCCACAGGGATTGGTGTTGTGTCGTATGAATGGCAGGTAGCTCTCAAATTAGTTTTGATTTGTCGTTCAGTGGTTAATGTTCAATTGCAGCTGTTTGTAGGAATTGTATTGTGTTTTCTGTGCTAGTAATGCTGCAGTAGTTGGCAGGGGCTTCATTAATGTTTTCTGCGGGAGGTCAACTGGTTTTCAGAGGTGGGCGAAACTCTTTGAACTGAACTTCTTTATAAGATAAACTTTACTCTAGACCGTCAAATCAGGTGGGCAAAACCGTCCTCACAACTGGTCAATTTGCCCAGTGCCTGGCCCTTAATGAAACCCCTGAGTTGGATATGGTTCTTCAACTGGAAATACATGTATTCATTTACATGTTAATGGGAAATAGTAAAATGGGTCTTACCTCTCACAGCTTAGGAAGCAGTTGACTTGGAGAAATTTTGTAAAATTCCTTGTGGCTGGGATATAATTTACATGGTCCCAATTAATAATCTCTAAAGTACAGACTGGATTGAGCTTTTGCTACCATCATGACAACAAAGAGTTGTGTTTACTTGTTTTGGAATGAGTAGGAACAAAGCAGCCTGTTCTAGAGAACTACAGTAAATTATGAGAAGTTGATGTTGTTGTTCTTTGGTGATATCATGCTCGTCCTTCACTGTGGCTTGTTTTCTAAATAATGCATAGCTGATATTGCTCCAAAAAAGGTCAGCTTGTTTTCCTAGATCGCAAGCAAGTTTATTTAATTTAGGCTTTGTGTGGGTGTTGGTGATGTTGTTGTGTTGTAATGATTTATGTAATTGGATGTTTGCTAAACAGAGCATGTCTTCTTTATTAAAAATTCACAACAGGAGATAATTTTCAAAGTTTGAATAAATTTGAAAATGTATAAACCATGATCAGTGAATTAACTCTGTAGTTATGTCCACTAGGGAAGGAAATGTAACTTGTTCCCCTTTGTAAATGAAATTTTGGCTATTTTAGTTATTTTCATTAACTATTCTTGTGGGTTGTTTTCCAGTACAATATTAAAGATGGTACATGTATTTGAATGGGACAAAAAAAAAAACTATTTTAACTGCAATTAAGAGAAAAACTTTTTGTGTTTCCCAAGGACTTATTTATTTCCAAGCAGCATCGATCTCCATTGCAAGCAAATAAGCACTGCCATTAAGTGCAGTCTTCTGTCAAAATAAACATCTGATGAGTTTTTTAGTCAAAACACCCCAGAGCATGTTTTCCAATATCATAAGAAATGCTTTGGAAAAACAATAGTGCTTTGTTACAGAAGATTACAATCATTCAAGCTTGTCTTCACTGAATTGAGATAATAATTACTACAATCTCTGTTGATAAATAGGATCTCAAACAAAGCCTCTTGGTGTGAATATACTGTTCAGATTACGTAATAGTTACATGGCAGAAATGATGATGACGATAACTACATGGGAGGCTGTATTTTGCGTGATTTTCTTCTCTTTTGCTGATTCTTGTAAATTTTTCAATTATAGTCCAGCCAAACTGCATTTTGAACAGTCTTTCTGGATATTATGTAACTGTGAGTTGCCGCTGAAACAAGCTTAACTTGCTTAAGTGGCACATTAGTCAAGAGTTTATAAGACCTCATTAGATGCAGTAGCCATCTAAAGATAGACACATCAAGATTGTGAAGCAAAGTACAATGCCTGTACTCTTACCCTCTTATGATTATAAGCCATACTTGTCTGACCTTCAACATAAATTCAATGCGGGACATAAAATAGTGCCAAATGAAGGCGCCATTGTGGCCAAGGTTGAGAACTCAATGTCTTGAGTGTGCTGCTAGATTAGGGGCAGATAAAAGCTAGCCCTAAGGTTGTACAACTTCATGAAGGGTTTTGATTGTCTTTTAAGTACCGGACTGTATGTTGATTTAAATTTACTAGTCAAGTATAGTTCCAGTGTGTTCCTAAGGGATAACTTGAGCTTTCAATGAGAGCTGATAAGAAGCCAAAACTGTTGTCTGTCAGCTGCTTTTAGCTAGCTGCATTTGCCTCATTTCACCATCAGTACTTCCAAAAAAAAAAAATTAATATTGTTACTATATATTGATGTACCATGAATAAATTTGTGCTGAGGCCATTTCCTAGTTGAGTGGAATTGAATGCATACTTGACCAAAAATAGATATGTGCATTTGTGAGTCAATTCTTTGTTAAAAATTTTCTGAAGGTTCATTTAAACTGAATAATTTATAGTGTTGCATGCATGTTACGTAACAGAACATTATGGTGTTTTTAACAATCTGGCCTGTTAAATCGAGTCTGGTATTTGCCATCTACTTTCAAACTTATTGACAGCACTAATAGTTATATTTACTGTTAGGAATCAGAAGGAATGGGGAAGTAGGTAACTTTGATGGTGGGCCAATATCTTCATTCAGTTCTCTGCCAACTAATGGGACAGCAAGAAGGGTTAACTAAATTTCAAGCAGAAGTTGGCTTGCAGTCATTTAGGTTACTGGTTGTAAAATTCTTGTCATTCGGTGTTTTTGGTCTCAAGTTAAAGTCAGATAAACTTATGGAGTATTTTTTGGGAACAAAAACTCATTAATTTTAGGTCACATAATAGTGACTTAAAAATTTGAACTTAGAGTTCCGATTGGGTGACTATTTGCAAACTGATGGGCTGTTGTTCAAGGAACACACTTGTGAATTGGAAAAGTGTCCCTGAATATACATGTCCTTAAAACCTGTTACTGATACAAAGATTATCAAGGCAGGTTTTTTCTTTTCAGTTGGAATCAGAATTTTTGTCTCGAAAAGAGGAATACCTTGATTAAGGGTGCATCATTGTATTGATTTCATGTTTATCACATACTGTTACATTTATAAAATTGTCAAATTTATTTTTTGTTGTTTGCAGGCTTGCTGGGTTCTGCTCCTCCTTGGATGGGTTTTCCTGCCAATTTACTTGCGTTCAAGGGTAAGACTTCTTGCTAAAACATCTTAGAAAGAAGAGAACCACTTATTTGGCTTTGTTTTAAATTTGTTTCTTAAAATTGCATGGTGGTCTTTTTTGCAAGGTCCAACTGCTTTCCACCTCATGTCATTTGCTGATATATACTGGGATTAGCTTTGGAACAATTCAAGCCACTTTTCATTCTGACTTGATGCTAACCTTTAAACTCCCAAGATCTGATTGATAATTGTCTCTTCCAGCTGCAACACATGTTCTTCTAAAAAAGTTACTAGATCGATCAAAAGGTGCTAGATGAAGATAACAACTTCTACCTGATAAGTTTGAGTATTCTCATTACCTGTTTGCTGAATCGTGTATGGATATTATAGGGAGAAATTACATATTAATCACTTCTGAGAGATAAAGGGTTAACTCACTCTCAATAACTGTGTGAAAGTGTAGTGTGATCGTCCAGGTGAGTTTGCTGTTGGTGGTGGTGATTGACATTTTGACAACCTGTGCGGAAGTCGTCATCAGAGTCAAGTGAATAGTTGTTGTCAGTAGAAAGTTCTTAGTCCCGTTTGTGTAAAATGATTGGTCAGTTTTGCTGTTTTGTTATTGGCTCTAAGACTCAAGTGGTGTAAGTCACTATCAATGTATTGCAAACAATCATTTTTGTCATGCAATGCTGTGTTTTTTACATTGACTGCAGGTGTTTACCATGCCTGAATTTCTGCAAAAAAGGTTTCAGAGCCAGTGGGTCAGAACCTATCTCACTGTGGTGGCTCTGATTTCATATGTGTTCACAAAGTTTTCGGTGAGTATGACTCAGGGTGAATTGTTACAGAAGAATACAATCATTCAAGCTTAATTTCTACCTCACCTCTGAATAGGGATAATTACCACATTCTCTGTAGATACATGTAACTCTAATCTCAAACAAAGCCTCGTTGGTGGAATATTGGGTCCAGATTATGTAAACACGACATGGCGGACAGGATGATGATGATAGAATGTGATATGTGTGTTTCATGCAGGGAATGTTTGTGTATTGCCTATATGCAGTGACTGGTGATGTCACCCTGTGATTCTGGAAGCAGTTTCCTATTGTACACTTGTATCTCCAAATTGAAAGCTGCTTAACCTAACGAATTTGCAACAACAAAAAAATCCATATCACAGAGTTTGGAGACCCTTAAAATAAGGAAAATGCTGAGAACCCCAATTCCGTCAGGCAAAAGGGTCTCGGTGGGGATGTTGAAATATTCTGAATCCTAATTGTAGATTTGAATAAAATGCTATACTTCACCCTAAGTTGTGTTATGAATCAGTAATAATTGTTTTGTAGGTTGACATCTATGCAGGTAGTTTGTTCCTGTACGAAGCAATTGGCTGGAATATTTATATCTCTGCTGCTGTGACCTTGGCTATAACTGCTGTCTACACTGTCTTGGGTAAGCTAAAAACAGTTCCTAAAATAGTCCTATTATATTTAACAATTATTCCACGAGTGCACGTTGGATACGAGATGATAGATAGCCAGTGAGGCAAATAGTGCCGAGTTGGCCATAATCATCTCATATCCAACAAATGCAAGGGGAATAATTGTTTTATTTAAAAAAAAAATACGTCCCCTAGATATTAGACAAATCTTCTCCACTTTATTTTGTAAGAAGAAACCGAATGTTACAATGTACAGATATAAGATTATGGTATATTGGCTCGTATACCATAATGGCTGAACCAATAAAATGTCTTGAATTGCATTATCCAATGATCCAGTTTTTAATAAATACAAATATGGCTCATGCTGCGTGAGATGTGGCTCTCTCCACTAAGAAGTTTAATTGGGTCCTTGGTCCCAGTGAAAGGTCAGGGAAGCTGGATGAAATTCTGTGGGGTAACCCCCGGGATGGCTGACTTCCCATCCAGGGTGGGTTGGGGAGTGATACTCCTTCAGTTACTTCCTGCTAAGGAGACCTGGGGCCCATTAATTTTCTTGAAAGTCCCGGTAACTTAACAGGCCCGAAGCCATGACTTTTGTTTTAAAATCAGAATTTAAAGGATATGAAAGCAGGTTCTGGCATCCAAACCAGTCCTTTTTGTTTCTTTAGCTGATAGATTTTGGGTATCATTTTCAAAACTTTTAAAATCCTCATCTTGAATGAAACTAGATCAGCTTTATGGGCCCATTCAAGTTACTAGGACGTTTGAGAAATGGGCCCCAGGCAAAACTCCAGTTGGCTGGGCTTGTGTACAGATGTATTACCTTACGTGCAGCTTGTTACATATAAAAATTTCCTTGGTTCCTTAAACTGTTAAGTGGAACTAAAGTTAACTCGTTACTGACATTCTCACTTTTGTCTGCAGGTGGTTTGACTGCTGTTATCTTCACAGATGTCCTCCAGTGTACCATCATGATTTTGGGTGCCATTGTACTGGCAATATTAAGTAAGAGCACATGATTATGTACCGGTATTCATACTCATGCATATTCACTAATATGCATCTTGGTTCATGATACATTTCTTATACAATTCAGCTCAGAAATGAGCTGTCCTTGAATTGCAACAAGAAAATAAGGCCTGAACTTGAAGATCGCTGTCTTCTAACTTGACACTGAAGGGTAGAATATCTTTGCATTTTATTAAAGATTGCAGGTTCCTTCATGTGAACATGATTTCGTGAACTTATGCATTCACGAATATATATACCCCTAAAATTGCAAAGGAGATGATAGCTACAGTCATAACTATCTACACTGTAACATCAGTTTGCATATTCTCCATACTGTTCTCTGTACTTTTCCTAAAGTGCTGACAAGGAGAATCTGTAGCAAAGTTCCTTGTTAAGCTCATTTCCAAAAACGCAACACAAGCTCGATGTCGAATCTAAATCTGTCATCATTAGATGCCATCTTGGATTTAGGGAACCTTTCAAGTTGTATATGATCCATTCTAGTGTCCTCTTTGACTGTATCACCATGATTTTTGAGCAATTTACTCTATCTATTACAGTGACAGGGTGAAAATTTGTGTGTGTGTGTGTGTGTGTGTTATAATGGCCACCAACTTTTTGGAATTGGCTACCACTTAAAAATATTTAGGAGCCAAGTGCATGGCTGCCTGAAAAAAAAAAGTTAATTTTATGCCCTGTTTATTCTCTTGACCTTAACATTTGATTCAGGTGTGATATTGTAAAGAGGAATTAGACACTCTGGACACTCAGAGGTTGTTATCTTGATCTAGCACCAAACTTTGTAACTAATTTACAAGGAAGTGCTTTGCAGCCAGCGAGGAGAATTAACAATCGATCAGATCCTAGGAGTGAAAAGAGTAATAACATGTAGTGCTGATGGGGCTAATTGATGCTGACTTTTTTGCTATAATGATGTTTTTAAGGCTTTGTAAAAGTTGGAGGATACAATGGTCTTTGGGAAAAGTTTGGAAGTGCCCACGGGACTCCTTACGCTCCTACTGTTGCACCAGTGACTATGGCAGTCAATATGACAAATGTCTCAATGCTGGGAAATATGACTACTGTGATGCCGTCCACTCGACCAGACCTGACTGGCTGCTTCAAATTGACACCTTACTGGGGAAACATGTTCCGTCCAATAGACGACCCTCACTATCCATGGCTTGGATTGTGGACTACTCTTCCTATTATGGGAGTCTGGTAGTGGTGTACAGATCAGGTAAGTCAAGAAGGTAGTTTAGAGATTTTGCCAATGACAAGTAGGCCCTTTACTTGTTTTGCCCATCTAACAAGGTTACCTCCACTCAAACCAATCAATTTAACTCATAACTGGTTACACCTGTCTCGGCGGGGTGTCAAGAGGTAATTAACTGAGTTTAGTATTTACTGTTAGTCAGTTTTAGCTTTTGAAATGGATAGCCTGGCAGCAGACCACTGAACAACCAAACAAATACGATGCTTCACAACATCTTGGCAACATTGACATAGGGCTGCCATACTGGAGTTGTAGATTCTAGCCCAGGCCTTTGGCAGTCATAAATGGGGTTTTGTTCTTTTTTCTGAAATTGCCTATACATCATCCAAATCCTGTCTGGTCCACTATTGCTCGCATTGGAAGTTGACCCAAAGAGTTAAATATTAGAAAAATATGGAACAAACAGATGTATTGAGTAAATATGAAAATACATAAAATATTAGTAATAATTTATGTATTTTCATATTTACTCAATACATCTGTTCCATATTTTTCTAATATTTAACTCTTTGGGCCAGCTTCCAATGCAAGCAATAGTGGACCAGACATGATTTGGATGATGTTTTTTTCCAATATACAAATAAACACTGTTTTACCACAACGCCTATTCTACATTGTAGTTCTGGTCACTCCAACCATCTTGTAATAACTGACAATGAGAGGGAAAATGTTTCTATTATGGTGAAATCAGCTCACAAGGCTCATCCTGCCAGAGCTTATATCCCATAATGCAGTACTAGCTTGAAAATTATGTGTAGATCTGTTGTGGAAGTGTTAAGCCTGATCTACAATGGAAATTCTCCCTACAGTGTCACAACTGAATAGTGTATGAAGGTTAGGAGAATAAAGGAATTGAACATCTAAATCTAAATGTCTGATATGCAAAGGGTAATACAGCCCATCTTCAGCAGATATCCCACCCATCCCACTCCAGGGGAGGACATCCATCACACAGTAATCTCATGTGCGGGAAATTGACATCTCCTACCCCAACCCTGCAGGAGACGGGGCCTACAGTTTTAATACATATTCATCCTTATCCGAGGAGACTAGAATATCTATCCATTTTTTGATTTTATAGAAAGGTAGCAAATTTTCCTCACTTATGTTAAGACCATGATTATTGGTCCAGCCAGGGCTCAAACCCTCGACCTCCCGCACAACACAATCCGGTGCTCTAACCAATTGAGCTAGAAAAGAAGCTCTTGATTGTTGAACAAATTCTCTTTGTTAGTACTAGAGAAAAGGTACAGTGAACAGTATTTAGAACATACAACTTACATTGGGTGGATGTTACCTTGGTTAGATGAAGTGCCAGTTTTTAATGTTTACTCTGATTACTTTTCCAGAAGTTTTGTGACTTTTTCAAGTCCACTAAATGGTGTAAAGGTATGGAAGGCTATTTCTGGGGGATCTCGTACCCTTGATGGCAGGGTTCCACAATTCCAATAGTTTAATCAGTTTTGTTTTCTTTTTGTCTTTGTGTCTCAGTGATCATTTCTCCAGGAATCACTGGATGTTATGTCCACTAATGATGACAATTAACACTTTAGGTTTTACTCTAGAACTTTATTCCAGATACATGGATGCTGCCAAGGTTTGTGAAATGTCTTTAGAAAACTTGGTTATAATTTTTCAAGGGGGGTGGGCTTTGGTGGTGATGGGCAAGGGTGGGGAAGGTGATAAACATTTTTTCTTTGGGGACTGGCCTGGGATAAGAGCATGGTCATGTTGTGAACAAGTGGACTGGGCTCCACCTCTCTGTGAAGCACCTTCAGAAAACAGAGCTGTTGTATTGTATTACCTCTGGAGTTCGAGTATTTTATTTTTGTACTGCTCTGCTGTCTAGTTACATGGGGGGAAATTTGTAAACCAAGGCTGAAATGGTGGAACAGAGAGGTGAACTCACTTGAATAGTTTTTAATCACAAAGCTTAGTGGAAGAATTGAATATGGAACCATCAATAGGGCTGAAATTTGGGACTTCGGGATGGCAAATGTAACACCCTAACTTTTGTAACTTGGTTATTCCATTTTTTTACAGTCCCAAGATGAACATTTTAACTTTCTAACGCATTTATTTCGTCCACTTCCTATTCTGTAGGAGATGCTTTTCCGTCGTACTTGTAAACTGGTAGAGTTTGAGAATGCAGCAAAAGCACTGGAAAAAGCCAAACCTAAGAACCAAGAAGCGGTAAGATTCAGACAAACTTGTGTTTTGCACGTGATATACATTCCTTTGGTAGTTTTCCCCTCATTCTGTTGCTCGTGATTTTTATTATCCAAATATGCTTCATAGAGTACAAATAACGCGCGAGACGAGTACAAGTATCACACGATATTTGTACTCCAGAAATATCCGCGAAATTCGCCCGCAATGAAAGAACAATGTGGCGTGTTGGATAATAAATCTCTTATTTAATGTTTTGTTGTGTGTTATTGCTGATTATTTTTACTCGTTTGTATTTTGACTCGCCCTACGGGCTCGTCAAAATACGGTACAACTCGTAAAAATACTCAGCGATAGTATACAACAAAACCTCCATTAAGATATCCCTTACGAAAACAAACCTATTTTATTTCTATTTATTGTCTATTTTAATGCTATCACCTCTATTTTTGTACTATGTTATTTTCTCAGACTTATATTTTATTCCTATTTTACCTGAAAGGGAAAATAGAGCCACTATTTTAACCATATTTTAAGGCAAGGTTGAACAAGGTGGTGTATTTTATTTCTATTTTCTCAAAATGAGCAGAAAAATAACCAGCTAAACAGACTATTTTAATCATATTTTATTTTCTACATCAGTAAAATAGTGATCAAATAGTCTGTTTTATTTCTGTTTTCTGCTGATAGGACATGCTAAAGCCATTTCCTTTGAAAAATATGTAAAAAATAGGTTATCACAACCCTATTTTATCAAAGAAATTGTTGACTTATTGCAAAATAGATATAGAATAGACTGTTTCATTTTTATTTTTTGAGGTGGATTCTAATCCATTGCAAAATAGGTATTAAATAGTCTATTTTAATTCTATTTTCTTCAAATTATCCCAGACCCACAATATTTGAAACAGCAACTAGGTGTGAAGTATGATAACCTGTCCTATTTTATACCTTTTTCATTCATGAATTCAAGCTTGACTAACATACAGTACTCTAAAGTCACAGTTTCTGTCTTGACAAAATAAAGATAGGTTCAAATTTGAAAACATCGGGTGGAAGTTTTCAAGTTTCGCGGTCATAAAAATCTCTACACAGATTCTTTAAAACTGAAACCACTAAATTAAAATATGTTCTGAAGGCTTAAGAGGTCTATCCAAGGGTCGCATTTGTCGCCCTCCTCATGATCATAATCTTTGCATTGTCGACTGAAATAAGTCTTACAGTAATCCTTTTTTGAAAGGAACAGCGGTCTGGCTTAACAAACTGAGTGATGGTTCACCAGTTTCCATATGTGTGAAGTCGTTCGGTTGCGAAGCGTCATATTAGTAAGTTATTGACTCTGTGCTGAGGTCGTCCGAGGTAAAGCAGTGGACGTCGGAAAGTTCTGAGGTCAACGTCGCAAGGTTGTTCGAGGTATCTTTAGTCCCGTTTGAGAAAGATACTTGTTGTAAGGTCCACGCAAGTTTCTTCTTCTCTAGCTTTTTTGACGAAGAACGATCCTCACTCTTATCCGCCATTTTTTTGTCACGCTCCGCTGACATCTAGTACGGTCGGCGTATATACGGGATCTTGTAATTCTCCTAAAGTGGTGACATACGGGACACGGAATTTAGTTTTAGCGGGCGAAACGAACCTTGTCTCCCGATCGGAGAAGCGTGGAGTTCCGTTGGTATTTTGCCTTTTCTATTTAGATCTTGCCTCTCTTGGACACAATGAGCAACACAAAGAACAACAATAGAAGGCAAACAACACCAACTGATTCAAGCTGGTGAAAGAGGTAAGTGAAACTGTTTTTTATTCATACAAAGTTCCAAGTTTATTTCAAACGTGAAGGTGCTTTTGATTCGTGGTCAGAATAAGCCCCAATGTTTGTTGCATTTCAATGGCTATAAATATAAGCTTATAGAGTGATCTGTTTCCATAAACTACGTAAACATTTACTTAATTTGAGTTTGCAGACTCCCTTGTACTAATGCACTTGAAGAGAAACCTAAACACCTCTCAAATAGAAAGAGGGGCAATAGAATTATACCTTCGATCGTTAATTTGAAAACGCGCCAATACCTGCATCATGCTCTCTTTCTTAATTGTTCTAAAATTCGAGATCACTGTAATTGGATTTTTAATCCTGGCATACAAGAATTGTTTGTTTTTCTATTTATTGAAGTAAGAATCAAAGATGAGGGAGCATGCATAGTGATGTTGATCCCAAACTCTCTCCATCTCTCTACTTTGCCAAGTTGGTGATGATGTCACAAGATGCATTCGCTCATAAATTTACTCAGTCAGGGTTGTCCCATAAAATCTCAATTTTAGTCCACATTAGAAGTGCATCTTTTTGTGTCTGATGCAATAAGAGTCGTTATTAAGTCAATACTGAGTGCTTGCGATAGAAATTGTTCTTATGTGTATATGCAACTTTGTTCCTAAAACAGATTTTGCTATGGTTGCAAAACTTGGACAAGTAAAAAGCACAAAGAATTTACAGCCAAGACAACCGTGAGAACTGAAGTCAATTCAATGATCCATTCCAGGATTTTTTTTAGGTAAGATTAATTTTATGTAGCTGCCTTTGCATGACTGGGATTGTGGTAAGATAGCACAATTTTGTATGGTAGAGCTTCCCGAATTAGCAGACTCTCTTTGGATTAGAAGGGATCTCTGCTTAGGAGGTTAAGGTGTAATGTTTGTAACTGGCTGGCTTTATAAGCCTTTATAATAGAACTATATCAACTTGACTGATTTTTGCCCTAGAAGTATGAATTTAAGCCATAAGTTTTACTGAAGCAGTACAGAAAAGTTATCAAAACCTGTTCAATTCAGTGAATTACATCATTTTGCATCAAGGAAACCATAATCATAAGGAAATTATTTAGCAAATTAATCTTTCTAACAAGTAAATTACCTACTGGTGAATGAAATATCAGTTATTGATCATTTCTGTTGTTTTTTTTTATTTCAGAGTACAGGAAAACAGTGAAACATAGGGAAACCACAAAGAGGAAGCCACTGTAGCTATCTAAATGCAAGGACAAACTTTGCTTTTTAAAATTTAATTCTACTTTAATTCTGTTTTCTATTTTATGAAAAAATTTGTATCCTATCATTTCTATGTAAACTGAAAGTACTTGTTGTCACTTCCTTTGTATACAGATTAAAGACTGGAGTAAATTAATGGCATTGTTTAAAACTTGGTCTCTCCTGAGTGTCAATTTTTTTTTTAATTTCATGTAATGCATGCAATCTAGTCTAGAGAGAGGATGTTGCATAAACATATGAAGTATTGATCATTAAATCATTTGCAATGGAAAAATTGCTACAACTTAACACACAAAAGTGATAATCCTAGGCTGAGGATTGGGATATGCTTTTTTGATCTTCACCTACTTTCAACCTATTTTATAGCCACCTTATTCTGGATCCATACACTCGAACCGCTATTTTAAACCCTTTAACCCTACATGACATATACATTAGGACCTATTTTATCCCTGTTTTTATGCCTATTTTATCCTTATTTTGACTATTTTATCCCTGTTTTATGTCTATTTTATCCCTGTTTTATGTCTATTTTATAGGTATTTGATTCCTATTTTTTCAAGTTTTTTCCTCTTTTATTCCTATTTTTTGTCTATTTTAAATGTACTTACATCCTGTTTTTGTTTTTTTTTTTTCTATTTTATCCCTGTTTTATGTCTATTTTATCTTAAAACTAATATTTCATTAATGCTATTTTAATACTATTTTATCAGTGAATTGCATGTGCATTTTTTCTATTTTAAAGCTATTTTTACAGCAGCTATGACTTGCCTACCAGACTATTTTTTTACTATTTTTTGTTTCAAAATAATAGCTTTCAAATAGTTAAAAAACAGCTTTTAAATAGTCTGGAAAATAGAGAAAAAATACACAAAAAATAGGTAGAAAATAGTTTGAAAAATAGATATAAAATAGATATAAAATAGGCACTTTTCTCGTAAGGGATATATACTTGCAATAGACATTTATCACTTGAAGGTCATGTTGAGGTTCTGAAGAATCATGTCGAATGCTAGAATGGAAGATTACCAAATTGTTTTTGTGCATTTTCCATTATCAGCTTCAAAACGCCAAAGAAGAAGCAGAGGAAGGATACAATTCAATTTCAGAAGCTGCAAAAAAAGAGGTAAATAACAATACCAGTAATAATAAGCAGTGTTTTTTATTTAACTGATCTTAAATTTTTTTTTTTTTTTTAATGCAGATGATCCGTTACAAGAAGCAAAGGGTGTTGAGCCTGCAAGCAAGTCTTAGCCAGTACGCTGAATCGCGGTTAAAGAATGGAAGAGATACGTTCGCCATATTAGCCAAATTACTAAATGACATGAAAAAATCTACGTAATTAAGAAGCACGAAGAAAATAGACGGCCCCATAAACTTCGGTGGCCAAAATTTATGGCTCACTTTCTGTATGACATTAGATTATTTCAATTTAATGCTGATAAGACAAAAATAATTCTTTAGAATGACACCAGGGTGTTTCAGGCATTGGCCTGTTCCAGGCATTCAGTTGGTAAAATGGAGCGAAGATTGGAACTGAAAAGAGAAAAAGAGAGGGAGGCCTGGGTCGGGTTCATTAAGTGACTCGACCCAAGCCTCCCTCGCTTTTTCACTACTCTGCTTTACGAGCGCTGTTTGCTATTATGCTTCCTTTTACAAACTGATTGTCCGGAACAGGTTCTTCAGGCAGAAATTGGCCAGAAATGGTGACAAAAATGTGGCAATGACTAGGAAAGTAATCAGCAAATATTTCATAGCAGGAATGAATTTCTCAACTTTGTTAAGGATACCAGCCTTGAATCAAGGCTCCAGAAGATTTATTAAATACTTTTCAAGGTGGATTTTTCACCTTTATGTTCTTTCATGCAGATCATATTAAAACTGAAAAGTAAATTTATTTCTCTACCTCCTCTTGTAAAAGGATATTTTTATTGATTCTAAATGAATGATTTTCAGATGTGCACTGTTTTCTATGTACTCTCGGACTAACTGAACCCATTAAAAAAAAGAAAAAAATAGTTCTATTTTCAATCTTTTAAAGAGCGCCAACCAAAAATTGACTTCTTTTGTATTAGAAAGCCTAATAAAAGTTATTGGCCATCATGATAGCGGTGGAAAGTTTCTGTTTAAATAACTTTTTAATTACCCGTAAGGAGTAGAATAAAGGTCTTTTGTTGACTTCCTCTGCGAAGATACCGGTTAACGTGACCTTTTATTCCGGTGAAAAACTGCGTTTTCCGTTTATAAATATTTGTTTTAACGTATAATGGGCCACTTATAATAATACTTGTCTAGTAGCTCTATCACGGGCACAGTGTTTCTTCCCCTCCGACTCAACGCAAGTCACCACCCCTGAATATAGCGATGACTTAAAGGCAGTGTGAACTCGACGGACATTTTAACTTTCGCCAACGAACAAAGCGCTCCTTCGAAAAAAAAATAACTTGTCAAACATGTCAAGCACTGCTGTAATAGGTTGGCTTGTCTTTGAAGCCCAAAACAATGAAACTTCCTAAATGACCCTCCCACTCCTAACCCTATAACCTTACCCAGCATGTCAATCTTCTGCTGTTTTATTTCTGATGAGATCACGCGCAGATCAGGTGTAAAAATAGACACTGTGTCATCAGGTATGATTCGCAATAATCTTTAGTGGCTTTCGGTTTGGTGCCCTGTTCACCTTCGAAAGGAGTCTTGCTTTTTTTTCTGGAGAAATACATCGATGCAAAGCTTCAATAGCCCCTGAAATCCTCAAAGAGGTAAGACTAGATCATTTGTAATCTAGATTGAGAAGCAACTAAGTGTCTGTATACAACAAGACTATAACTCAGTGTACGAACCATTAAGAGTTTTGTCACAAATCCATGCTCGTGTGCGCGAAGTGTTATACTTAACGGCTCTATGAACGAATTTAGGCCTGCTCCATTTTAAACATTTACCAACAGCTAAGTCGATTTCATTTTGTAGAAAACAATTTGGGAATTTGTCCTTCATTCATTTCGCGAAGTATATATATCTTTTTAGACGTTTTGTTGTGAAGTATCGCTGAGTATTTTTACTCGTTATTTGTATTTTGACTCGCCCTACGGGCTCGTCAAAATGCGGCACAACTCGTAAAAATACTCAGCGATACTACTCAACCAAATGTCTTATGAGTTATTTATTATCCAACACGCCAAACTGTTATTTCAGTGCGGGCGAATTTCGCGGATTTTATTTGCGAGGAGTGCGTGACAGAAGTATGCGAAGCGGAACGGAATTGGCGTGTTGTTGTGCTGCTGTTTCTATTTTCCTTCGCAGTAAAGCACTATTTGAGCAATAGTGAAAATCAGACCTGAAAAAAATTTCAGGCCTGTACGGGATTCGAACCACTGACCTCTGCGATACTAGTGCAGCGCTCTACCAATTGAGCTAACAAGCCAACAGGGAGCAGGCCATCAAATTAATTCGACATAAACCCGTAGATGATAAATCAAACAACAACAAACATATGAAACATATGTGTGAACTTTTACTATAAAGAAAATGCTGAATGTTTTCGCTGAAGATAACCGGTGAACTGAATACTAAACTGTTCGTTCAAAAATTTTCCTTTCGGTGAAAGGCTTAGTTTAGTGCTTTTATCATTTTTTACTTCATAAATTGTTACAATGCCGTTCGGTAAAGGGACTTTAATCAGAATGTTCTAGAAGAGGACATTCGAATATGGTTGACCTCTGTTCAAGATTACTTACTGACTCCTATTACTTGAAATATCACACCAAACACGAGAGCAGGCGGTAAATCATTCAACGTTTAGTATTCCCCTAATGTTGCCCTTTATCTGCTTTGTATTAATAGAACCGCTTCGAGAATTTCTTGAAATATTGCCTAAGGGACCGGGGAAGAACTGATGTGCTTTGCTCTACCACTTTTTCATTTTTTGACTTACCTCCTCCAACGTCCCCCATTCCGATGAAATAGTTCTATTTACACGTAACGGATCAGCGCATTTGCTGTTAAAAGACGCGTGTCATGGGATTATTATTTCAAGGCTAAGGTCACAATAGGTAACACACTGGTTTCAGTTTCGTGTTCCTGTTTACAAGTTGAAGGCTGGTTGCGGATGAGCAATTTTAAGTTTCTTGTCTTGTCTGGTTGGAATTTTGACGCCTAAACGAAGTTCAGAACCGATTTTAGTAGTTGTTTCAGACAAGAGATATTTACATTCTCTACAGAGGCTTAACTGTGGAGTCTTATCCTTGTTGCTGCTCTGAAAAGGACTTTGATCAACACATTCTCGAACAGAATTTAGATTTGCTCTATAATTTGACTCAACCCCCATTAAGTAGCTCTGCTCATAAACTCAACGGATCAGCGCAGAAATCGCAAGTCTGACGTTTGTGGCTTTAAAGGTGCCATAAAAAATGATGCAATGTCCAGAGATTATTTCTGAAGGTCACAGTATGTAACTAATCAGTTTCACTTTCATGTTCTTGGTTATTAGCTTCTAAATAGCTCATATTGTCCTTGCGTCCGTTTTCTTTCTTACTTATTCTCTTTCCGATTGCGTAGTCTTACGCACGCATTTTTTGTTTCAGTGTTTCTATTTGTGTATGTTGGACAAATCACTGGCATCGATTTCATGTGAATCACATTTGGAGGTAACTATCACTTAATGATAATGATTGTAACAACTTTATTATTTTATATATAGCGCATTTTATTATATAGCGCATTGCGGTGCGGTGTACAATATTCTTTCGGAATGGTATAGAAGCAAATAATACATATGGAATTGTATTTTAATGTGAACAGGGAGGGAGTGGGGATGGGGTAAGCTCAATCTTACCCCCCCCGTCTCACTTCTTCCACGCTAAGTAAGGTTATCGTACCCAACTTAATGACGAATTTTCCAGACTTTTGTAGAGCGAAAGAACTTCGAAAAATAATGAAGGTTAACGTGTCGAGGCACATCCTAGTGTTGTTTGCTGCGGAGAGATGATGGACAAAGAATCAAACCAAAGCAAATTCAATAGTTATCAGTAAAACAATTGATGTTAAACTTGCAGAGTGCAGCTATTTAGGGAGGTAGATAAGGTGTTCTGCCTGAAGGCCAAAGAAGTTTTCGCTTTCGCGTTCGTCGAGTGTTTTGTTGACTACAGAAAGCAGCCTATATTCTTTATCGCAGATGATCAATCACCACCAAAAAGTTTCCAAAACTTGACAGGAGCAAGTACCTTAGTTTCATTTGCATGAAATTTATGAGTAGCAGATATAACTCTTTTCAAACGAAAACTACTTCCTAGAATTGCTATATTAGAAGAGAAGGAGCTTCATGAGACCGTAACAAGATGAAATTTAACCGTGATTTCTCCCATCTTCTTTAACGCAAATTCCCCTACATCAGTGAAAATGTTATTGATGTTATTTTGTTATGCTTTGTAATTTCTTTAATCTAATATTCTGAGTTTATCAACTCAACAAAAGAACTTCTATGTTTGGTCGGGCACCGAATATCTTCAATACTCCAAAGCAGGTTGCTTCTTATTTCAAATGGATTTCTTAGCTCAAGCTGAAGAAGGTCTTTACCAGCTCTATTTTCAGTTTAAGTCATCCTTTCATTCAAGTTGATCATTTTTGAACGATCAAAGTTTGTTTGAGTGAGTGTAAAGAAAAGTAACCAGGAAAATACAAACTATTTTCTCTTAACTGACGTAACCCAAAAACCTGTCTTTCTTACTTCAGCAAAACAAAAGCAGTTCAAATGGCCCATTGATATGGCGTCAAAATTATTCGATCATCGCTTTATAAGTATTGTGCGGCCTTCCAATGAAATCTCTCGAAGTCTCTTGTGCTGTCTTGCCTAGAGACGTGATTTATGTGCATTGCGACGAAGCCAGATTAGCTTTCGCATGCGAGTTCCTCAAGTGTTTTGTTGACTACAGAAAGCAGCATATATTCTTTATTGCTGATAAAGTATTATTACCCCACGAAAAGTTTCTAGAACTTTGACAACGTGAAGCAAACTTTAATTCACTTACCTGAAAGTTATGCGTAGCAGATACAACTCGTTTCAAACGAAAAAGAAGCAAGCGAACATTGTAGAATACTTATCTTGATACGAAACACGCCGCAGGAGAAGGAGCGTAATACAGAAAACTATTTTAGCAAAAAGATAAAATTGCACTGCGACTTCTGCTATCGTCGCTTTAGGTTAGAAAAGAGATGTTTGTGACCTTACGTTCTTTTGATACTCTAACTGATACGATCCATTGTCTAATATGCTGACCGTATCAAATGAACAAAAGACGGAACTGTTTAGCAAAGTTGACAGTAATTATGAAAAACGCAAGGGGCAAAAAGCAGCGGATTACGGCTGCCACAACTTCATTAAAACTCCAAAAATTTTGCTGGGAGAATCATCCATTTTAAGGACTAGAGGTGGAAGAGATAAGAGGACCTCAAGAGATTAAACTCTGTTTAGTGCTACAGTATACCAGCACTGTAGTGTCATAGTATACCAGCACTGAAGTGCCACAGTATACCAGCACTGCAGTGCCGCCGTATACCAGCACTGCATTGCCACAGTATACCAGCACTGTAGTGATAGTTCCAGAACTCAGTGAGATAATCCAGCTGCGAACAAACTGCCAAAGCCTTTGAAGCTTTGAGAACTAATGTCCGTGAGATGAAGAAGAAACGAAATAAATAGCGAAAAAAACAAGTGTTGTAGAGCGTTTTCAAGGCTCGTTATTTCAAGCATTTTCAGGTGTACCTTTTGTTTTATTAAGTCTCGCCTTTTCGCCCCTACGTGCTATTTTGAACTTGGCTCAGCACTTACCGTGCTAGACATTTTAATCCTTTGTTATGGTTGAAGATAACTAGTTTGCTAGGTGGTCATGTTTGAGTTGGTAAAACTGACCTTGAGTTTTACCCACACTGAACATCATGTTTTGGAAGTTCCCACGGTTAGCTAGCCCAAACATGTCTGTGATTTTTGTATTTAATACTGAAGCACTCCTTGCTGAAAGTAGTAGAAATAAGCAGTGGAACAAGAGAGAGAATAAAGAAGAAAATTACAGAGTTTCAGTACCTCTTGTTAATTTGCCAAGCGAGTGGTAAAACCCCTCAACAAAAGTGCTTTTCGTGAAATGTCTTCTTAAACTTGTTCCAAACGTCAATATTGCATAAAAGAACGCTTATTATGTCAAATATATCTCTTGGCTCAGGCTGGAAAGAATTCTGTCTCTCTACCAACTTTTAACACAGACCCCGTTTTGTCATTTTCACTTATCTTTCATTACAGATCACTTGCCGTGAAAGTAAGCCTTGACTGATAACAGTTACATACGCCGTGAACAAAAAGCAAATAGATTTGAAAATTCTTGCGAAAGAAACCTCAAGCAACAGAAACCCAGAGCAGATCTGTGGCAGCACTAAATGCAGAAGGCTTCCTTCCGCTGTTAGGAGCCGTCTAGATTGTCGAACAGCATGAGAATTTGTAATATTCATTTACTAATCAGATCAAAGTCGTTCAAATCTCCGTGTTACTTTGCGGTAAGAGGTGATGGATCAGAAATCAAAACAAACTATTCTTAATACTTCTCAAACAAAAGAAAAATAGATGACATGTTGCCATGTATCTGTTCAATAATAGATGACAAAAGTGTCACGTGAGGCACAGCAGAGTGTGTCACTGATGTTCTTACTATTTTGACGTCTTCTGTGATCTATTACTAAACAGACCCACGGCATCATGGATGATCTATTATTCAATTTATTATTACTTATATAGCGCGAAATACATGTAGATATGATCTAATGCGCTAGAATTCTGATTGTCTTATATGATAAATGCGTCTGTCCTCCAGTCGATCATTGGTAAGAACCAATCACAATGCCAGCGTTATTTAGCTTATGATACATAAAACACCGGATATGCTGCTGTGTGCAGCTTTAAATGCATGTGATTCTTAACTATTCAACCTTTGAACGCAGACAGTTTAAGTACTCCAAAGGTTTCCCAAACTTCCAGAACGGTATGTATTATCTAAGTTACTGATTCAAGTGAGTTCCAGATAACTTTTTTCTCTGAATTTGGTTTTGTTATCGATCTATAGAATCAGAGTGATAATTTCCATTCGTGAAGAGACCTCATTTCACGAGTTGACGTAAATTAAAGTTAACCGTCACGTGTGGTGTGTATCATTTTATACAGTACGCTGGGAATTTATTTCGGCTCAGGTTGGCAAAGTTCTCTAGTATTTATCTAAGAGTGATGGCTGGTTTTTACCTAACGCTATCATACTTGAATGAAGTGAGAAGCGATCCTTTTTTGATCACTAGAAAGTGAGCTGAGAGAATGGAATTCAATGTTAAGAGACCTTATTAAGTAAGATTATCATAACTAATTACCTCGAACGCAAAAAAGATAAACTGAGAAGACGGAAAAAAATTCGTATAGCTTAGAAATTATTGACTTTGACCATCAGTTCTCAGACTTAGACAGTATTCCTGATGCTTTAAACATTTTCTTTATTATAGGAAAATTCATTACCTGACGAGGGACTCGTGCGGTATCAGTTTTTGCAGGAAAGTTAACGCGGAATTGACGAGGTAGGTGATCGATTTTCCTTAAGTCGCATATTTGAACAAAAATTAGTAAAATCAGAGTTAACTTCGTTTGCTTCTTCGGATGAGCCAAAAAAATAAAGGCTGATAGTTTCTAAAGAAACTGTTTGGGGCTGCGTCGGTGGGGGTAACGAAATAATTTGAATATATCAACAAAGTTGAAATGGTAAATTGGCCACTGTTACGATTATAAAAGCTGACGTTTCGAGCGTTAGCCCTTCGCTCCGACGAAGAGCTAACGCTCGAAACGTCAGCTTTTAAAATCGTAACGGTGGCCAATTTACCATTTCAACTTTGTTGATACATTCAAATTAAATTGAGAAAAAAAAATGGTGTGAAGTTGTTAAAAAGTAGCCTTGATTCTTTGCTGCTCAATTTTCCTTCATATCCCTAGTCCTGGCGTCAATTTAACTCCACCCTGTGAATAAAGGAAATAGACTTCCTTGTTTCTGACCCACCCCTTTCCTAAAAAAAAACATGTCTAAGCGCGTATCGCTAGATCTTGACACATATACTATTTGCAAAGACAACCCTGATGCCCATTAACAAAACTTTGGTTTTGCGCAGGTTCAAACAAGAAATGGCCGCTGCATTTGAATACACGGAAGAGCAGCTAAATTACTTCAGGATTTGTTACGTTGTCACTGATATTATAACAGGGGGTCTGCGAACAATCTTTAAACAAGAATGGGACAGTCGCCACAAGACAAGACTAGGAGAATGGAAAGATCAACCTAAAAATGGACAGGACTTTTGGAATGGGGAGTCCCTAAAGAACAGAAGGAAAAACGCACGGCTGTTATCAACCATGAAAAATGGCGATAGAGCTGAATGGGATTGTACCATGCTCTTTTACGCTATTCTTTTTTCAGATTGTATCCACGGTCTCAATTCAGTGGTTCGATCAAACATAGATGATATAAGAAATATTCGGAATGAAATCGCACATGACGAAGCAGGCCAACTCTCTGACGGAGATTTCAATATTGTTATATCGCGGGTGAAAACTGCATTCGTCGCCCTCGGTCTTCCCACATTAAAAATAAATGAAGTCCAAAATCAAACAGCCTTCCCCACAGAGGAGTTAAGTAAAGTTTTAAGGGAGGTTAACGACCTGAGACAAAAACTTAAAGAGAAGGAAAAGGAACTTAAAGGAAAAGAAAAAGAACTTCAAGAGAAAGAAAAGGTACTTCAAGTAAAAGAAGAACAGAGGCTTGCCTTGCAAGAACAGTTACACGCAGATGTCTCTCCATTTTGCATTCTCCCTCCTAAACCAACACACCTCATCGCTGCTCGAGAATCTGAAGTTGATGAAATTATGCGAAACCTGCAAACATTAAAACGCACCGATGATGGGATGAGTATACTGTATTTGTCAGGAAATCCAGGAAGTGGCAAATCTCAGCTGGCCCGTTTAGCAGCCAAGCGATTCTACGACGAAGTGAAAGAAACACCTTCCGCAGCTTCATTTGTCATGACACTGAATGCTGAAAGCCCAGAAACAATTTTGAACTCGTATGTCGATTTTGATCAACATTGCAAATGTCCCGGATATGAAATAACAAACACTTACGGCTCGAAGGATTTGAACACAGACGACAAGATTTCATATCTCAAGTCCCTAATAAGTGCAAAAATTAAGCATTACACTTCATGGCTGGTGGTAGTTGATAATGGGAACTCTCTTTCAAGCGGTCTTTTGCCTAATGCAGGAAACGAGGTGTGGGCAAGGGGCCAGATGCTAATAACAACGCAGGGCACTGCGTCTATGCCGTTAACAAGCTCTTCCGTCCAAAACCTTTCCGTCAGCGCAGGAATGCAACCTAACGACGCATGCTCTTTGCTGAGCATTCTTTCTGATATCCCAATTAATAACATAGAGAAAGAAGTTGCTAAGGTATTAGACTACCAGCCACTTGCCCTAGCGGCTGCAGCCACGTATGTGCGACAAGTTCGTCAGAGTAAGGTATCCTCGAAATTTGGCTGGAGCGACTACCTGAAGAAATTGGAAGAGGGGAAACGAAGTACTACTGAAATCAGACTTGCTGAGAGCAATCCAAGCTATCCAAACTCCATGACCAAAGTAATAACACTCGCTGTCGAAAGGGCGATGGTGGACGATATAATTTTCCATCACATCTTCAATTTTCTCTCTGTGTGTGCATTACAGCCGATCCTTCAAGAAGCTGTTATCGAGTACGTCAGAGCAGTAGATGAAGATTTTGAAGATGAAGATATGATGAGAATGAGAATGAATCAATGTTCATTATTGCTGATTGAAGAAAAAGAAGAAGAGGAAGAAGAAAAGGAAGAAGAAGAAAAAGTGAGTGGTGTCTATATTCGAGCTCATGGTATTGTTCACGATGTTATTAAATCTGCGACGAAAGATTGGACAAAGGATGAAGTTTACAAAGTGGTATATGGGGCTGTAATGTCATTCTCAAAATTTGAAAAATTAGCTTCCATTGATGTGGGAACAAAATTAGCTCCCCATTTAAAGATGTTAAGCTTAAAACTTGAACAAGTGGTAATTAGAAGAGAAAAGCCAGAATTCTACGAAAGAGCACTTAAGTCTTTGAGTTCTTACGCTGGTGGCCTTTGCACCATCGGTGACATGTGCCATGACCACAGTGAGTTTGGAGCAGCGTTAGTCTTTTATAAATTGCAGCTAAAAATGATTGAAACAAGTCACGAAGAAGAGGACCTGAAAAAAGCAGCATGTTACAGCAACTTGGGTATTGTACACAACGAACTGGGCAAAACACACCAAGCAAAAGACTACTATAAGCGTGCACTGGAGATTCGTCTGAAGAAGCTTGGACCTGATCATGTTGATGTTGCAACCTCTTACAACAATCTGGGTATTTTACACAAAGCGCTGGGCGAAACAGATCAAGCAAAAGACTACTATAGTCAATCACTGGAGATTCGTCTGAAGAAGCTTGGACCTGATCATGTTGAAGTTGCAGCCTCTTACAACAATCTGGGTAGTTTACACAGTGACCTGGGCGAAACAGATCAAGCAAAAGACTACTATAAGCGTGCACTGGAGATTCGTCTGAAGAAGCTTGGACCTGATCATGTTAAAGTTGCAACCTCTTACAACAATCTGGGTAATTTACACAGTGACCTGGGCGAAACAGATCAAGCAAAAGACTACTATAAGCGTGCACTGGAGATTCGTCTGAAGAAGCTTGGACCTGATCATGTTAAAGTTGCAGCCTCTTACAACAATCTGGGTAATTTACACAGTGACCTGGGCCTAACAGATCAAGCAAAAGACTACTATAAGCGTGCACTGGAGGTTTGTCTGAAGAAGCTTGGACCTGATCATGTTGATGTTGCAGCCTCTATCAACAATCTGGGTAGTTTACACAGTGACCTGGGCGAAACAGATCAAGCAAAAGACTACTATAAGCGTGCACTGGAGATTCGTCTGAAGAGCCTAGGACCTGATCATGTTGATGTTGCAACCTCTTACAACAATCTGGGTATTTTACACAGTGACCTGGGCGAAACAGATCAAGCAAAAGACTACTATAAGCGTGCACTGGAAATTTGTCTGAAGAAGCTTGGACCTGATCATGTTAAAGTTTCCGCCTTTTACAACAATCTGGGTAATTTACACAGTGACCTGGGCGAAACAGATCAAGCAAAAGACTACTATAAGCGTGCACTGGAGATTCCTCTGAAGAAGCTTGGACCTGATCATGTTGATGTTGCAACCTCTTACAACAATCTGGGTATTTTACACAAAGCGCTGGGCGAAACAGATCAAGCAAAAGACTACTATAAGCGTGCACTGGAAATTCGTCTGAAGAAGCTTGGACCTGATCATGTTAAAGTTTCCGCCTCTTACAACAATCTGGGTAGTTTACACAGTGACCTGGGGGAAACAGATCAAGCAAAAGACTACTATAAACGTGCACTGGAGATTCGTCTGAAGAACCTAGGACCTGATCATGTTGATGTTGCAACCTCTTACAACAATCTGGGTATTTTACACAAAGCGCTGGGCGAAACAGATGAAGCAAAAGACTACTATAATCAATCACTGGAGATTCGTCTGAAGAGGCTTGGACCTGATCATGTTGATGTTGCAGCCTCTTACAACAATCTGGGTAGTCTACAGAGTGACCTGGGCGAAACAGATCAAGCAAAAGACTACTATAAGCGTGCACTGGAGATTCGTCTGAAGAAGCTTGGACCTGATCATGTTAAAGTTGCAGCCTCTTACAACAATCTGGGTAGTTTACACAGTGACCTGGGGGAAACAGATCAAGCAAAAGACTACTATAAGCGTGCACTGGAGATTCGTCTGAAGAGGCTTGGACCTGATCATGTTGATGTTGCAGCCTCTTACAACAATCTGGGTAGTCTACAGAGTGACCTGGGCGAGACAGATCAAGCAAAAGACTACTATAAGCGTGCACTGGAGATTCGTCTGAAGAAGCTTGGACCTGATCATGTTAAAGTTGCAGCCTCTTACAACAATCTGGGTATTTTACACAGTGACCTGGGCGAAACAGATCAAGCAAAAGACTACTATAAGCGTGCACTGGAAATTCGTCTGAAGAAGCTTGGACCTGATCATGTTAAAGTTTCCGCCTCTTACAACAGTCTGGGTAGTTTACACAGTGACCTGGGCGAAACAGATCAAGCAAAAGACTACTATAAGCGTGCACTGGAGATTCGTCTGAAGAGCCTAGGACCTGATCATGTTGATGTTGCAACCTCTTACAACAATCTGGGTATTTTACACAGTGACCTGGGCGAAACAGATCAAGCAAAAGACTACTATAAGCGTGCACTGGAAATTTGTCTGAAGAAGCTTGGACCTGATCATGTTAAAGTTTCCGCCTCTTACAACAATCTGGGTAGTTTACACCGTGACCTGGGCGAAACAGATCAAGCAAAAGACTACTATAAGCGTGCACTGGAGATTCCTCTGAAGAAGCTTGGACCTGATCATGTTGATGTTGCAACCTCTTACAACAATCTGGGTATTTTACACAAAGCGCTGGGCGAAACAGATCAAGCAAAAGACTACTATAAGCGTGCACTGGAAATTCGTCTGAAGAAGCTTGGACCTGATCATGTTAAAGTTTCCGCCTCTTACAACAATCTGGGTAGTTTACACAGTGACCTGGGGGAAACAGATCAAGCAAAAGACTACTATAAGCGTGCACTGGAGATTCGTCTGAAGAGGCTTGGACCTGATCATGTTGATGTTGCAGCCTCTTACAACAATCTGGGTAGTCTACAGAGTGACCTGGGCGAGACAGATCAAGCAAAAGACTACTATAAGCGTGCACTGGAGATTCGTCTGAAGAAGCTTGGACCTGATCATGTTAAAGTTGCAGCCTCTTACAACAATCTGGGTATTTTACACAGTGACCTAGGCGAAACAGATCAAGCAAAAGACTACTATAAGCGTGCACTGGAGATTCGTCTGAAGAAGCTAGGACCTGATCATGTTGATGTTGCAACCTCTTACAACAATCTGGGTATTTTACACAAAGCGCTGGGCGAAACAGATCAAGCAAAAGACTACTATAATCAATCACTGGAGATTCGTCTGATGAAGCTTGGACCTGATCATGTTGATGTTGCAGCCTCTTACAACAATCTGGGTAGTTTACACAGTGACCTGGGCGAAACACATCAAGCAAAAGACCACTATAAGCGTGCACTGGAGATTCTTCTGAAGAAGCTAGGACCTGATCATGTTGATGTTGCAACCTCTTACAACAATCTGGGTATTTTACACAAAGCGCTGGGCGAAACAGATCAAGCAAAAGACTACTATAATCAATCACTGGAGATTCGTCTGAAGAAGCTTGGACCTGATCATGTTGATGTTGCAGCCTCTTACAACAATCTGGGTAGTTTACACAGTGAGCTGGGCGAAACAGATCAAGCAAAAGACTACTATAAGCGTGCACTGGAGATTCGTCTGAAGAAGCTAGGACCTGATCATGTTGATGTTGCAGCCTCTTAAAACAATGTGGGTAGTTTACACAGTGACCTGGGCGAAACAAATCAAGCAAAAGACTACTATAAGCGTGCACTGGAGATTCTTTTGAAGAAGTTAGGACCTGATCATGTTGATGTTGCAACCTCTTACTACAATATAGGTATTTTACACAAAGCGCTGGGCGAAACAGATCAAGCAAAAGACTACTATAATCAATCACTGGAGATTCGTCTGAAGAAGCTTGGACCTGATCATGTTGATGTTGCAGCCTCTTACAACATCCTGGGTAGTTTACACAGTGACCTGGGCGAAACAGATCAAGCAAAAGACTACTATAAGCGTGCACTGGAGATTCGTCTGAAGAAGCTTGGACCTGATCATGTTGATGTTGCAGCCTCTTACAACAATCTGGGTAGTTTACACAGTGACCTGGGCGAAACAGATCAAGCAAAAGACTACTATAAGCGTGCACTGGAGATTCTTCTGAAGAAGCTAGGAGCTGATCATGTTGATGTTGCAGCCTCTTACAACAATCTGGGTAGTTTACACAGTGACCTAGGCGAAACAGATCAAGCAAAAGACTACTATAAGCGTGCACTGGAGATTCGTCTGAAGAAGCTTGGACCTGATCATGTTGATGTTGCAGCCTCTTACAACAATCTGGGTAGTTTATACAGTGAACTGGGCGCAACAGATCAAGCAAAAGACTACTATAAGCGTGCACTGGAGATTCGTCTGAAGAACCTTGGACCTGATCATGTTGATGTTGCAAACTCTTACAACAATCTGGGTATTTTACACAAAGCGCTGGGCGAAACAGATCAAGCAAAAGACTACTATAATCAATCACTGGAGATTCGTCTGAAGAAGCTTGGACCTGATCATGTTGATGTTGCAGCCTCTTACAACATCCTGGGTAGTTTACACAGTGACCTGGGCGAAACAGATCAAGCAAAAGACTACTATAAGCGTGCACTGGAGATTCGTCTGAAGAAGCTTGGACCTTATCATGTTGATGTTGCAGCCTCTTACAACAATCTTGGTAGTTTACACAGTGACCTGGGCGAAACAGATCAAGCAAAAGACTACTATAAGCGTGCACTGGAGATTCGTCTGAAGAAGCTAGGACCTGATCATGTTGATGTTGCAACCTCTTACTACAATCTGGGTATTTTACACAAAGCGCTGGGCGAAACAGATCAAGCAAAAGACTACTATAATCAATTACTGGAGATTCGTCTGAAGAAGCTTGGACCCGATCATGTTGATGTTGCAGCCTATTACAACAATCTGGGTAATTTGCACAGGGACCTGAGGGAACTCCAAGAGGCCAAGCATTGTCTTGATCGTGCACTGGTAATTTTTTATTTGAGATACCGTCAAGATCATGTTAGGTTACGAGAGGTCAGGAGGAACTTCTCTCGGCTACAACAGAAAAGGAGGTGCGTCGTGAATTAAGGTTTAAGCTGCTTTGAAAAGAAGAAAAGATGGAGTTGTAGATAGTCTAGAAACTGGGCTAATTTAAAAACGGCGAAGGCCTTTAATTCTTTTTAGACGTTGCTGTCCCTTTGCTGGAGAAGTTTCGCCAGAATCTAGACCGTTTTGATATTTTCGTTATATTTGATATCATTTGAGCTTCTTGTATCCTGATCTGCAAACTCTGTGATCGGAGACAGGTTAAAGACGTTTCCTTGCTTGAAGTCCCACGTTCAGGACAAAATCGTTTATGAATCGCCATATAGTGCTGCTTCTTCTGAATTATGACTTTTGATTGATTGGCTTGTGTACATATCACTCTCTTCTTATCAGCAACGTAAATTTATAAAGTAAAAGATAGCCTGGTGGTTTCGTTATGTTTTATATTTGATGGAACTTAAACTAAAAACAGGCTCCTCCTGTAAGGAGTATAATTGACAAGGTTTCCAAATGAATAGCTCAGGACTTAATAGCACTGTAGATCTCAGTCTGAGAAGTTTCAAAGTATTGTAATAGATTAAGAGACTCTTTGTGATATTACCTTAGAATTTGAAATTTCGTTGAAGTGGAGACATAAACGCTTTATCTATTATTTTCTCATACATTCTTAGATGAATGTCGCGCGTTAACTACAGAGTGTACGAGAAGCTTCGTTTAATCGGGATGATTAGGTCTAGTAATGGTTGATTTCGACTCAGTGCATCTCAGTTCACCGATCTTTAGAATAATGACGGACTATATATACATTAGCCTTTTGTGAGAGCTTACATAAGTTTATATATTTGTTTGCGGTCAAATGTGAGATCGTAATAGATGATGTTTTTTTCAAATACACGGACATGTTTTTGCATCAAATAGATACTTGTGTGGTTATTATCTTTCGATTTTACTTTTGGAGCGTGCAGTGGCCCCTCCCCACCCAGATTATTCAAGCATGATTTGTTTTAGCGTCACTCCTTTGGCAAGCTCGTTATCTTGTTTTTTATTATACTGGGTGAAACTCGAAGAGAATGCCAAACCTTAGCAGCGGCTTCAGTTGTGTATCCCAGGCGCTTGTTTCATTTTTCTTCCCCCTCCCCCGGGCCAAAAATCTTTATGTACATCTTTGGTTTAGATCCGTTGGTGAGGTTGCCGTGTACGTCGTTCCCTCCGGTTTAATGACTCTGTTTAAGACGTAGACAAGTCACATGGACTTTTGTTCGATCATAAAACAGTCAACTTATGTGTTTTCTGAAGCTTTCGATTGCAATGTTCTTCTTGACCTTTTTCATTTTGAATTGTGAACATTTGTGAAAAGAGGAAAACCTCACAGCTTTGAAAATGGCTTTTCGTCGCGCAAATTAAAATGGATAGAGCAAAGAAGCACAACACCCACAAAAAATAAAGCATGTTTTATCATGAATTTGCAACTCTCCATCACACTTATAGGTCGTGGCAGTACAGACCCTGCAGCGTTCGGTCCATCCAAACCCAATGAGGGCCAATATGCCCCAGGACACTTTGAGCAAGTGAGGTTAATAAGAAATGATTTATTAGAGGGCAGTCTGACCAAAATTTGCCGATTTTCGAGAACAAAAATACACGGTGTTCAGGCGCATTGCAATTTGAAAAAAAATTGATCCTTTATTTAAGGAAAACCGACGGTAAAAGTTTAAAACAAACATGGAGGAAAAGCCAGTAGAAAAAACTTCGTGGTGACTTACTGAACGGCGCATGCGTGCACGCGATTACATAACAATACGTCGGAATACATGGCCTACGACAGTTTCCGCGAAAACGGTCCGTATGGCAAAATCCGAACCGAGTAAAAACTAATCACAGCGCTCGGATTTACCTCAAGACTACTTGGCCGTATGAAACTATCAAAGTGACCCTAAGGGGGACCCATAGATATATTATGCAGAATACAATTGTTTATTTCATGCGGTCAAGTCTAAGGTTAAAAAGTAAACGTGATATTTAATTCTTATACCCCCTTAACAATGAGTAAGTTCTTAAGAGGGAACAGTCGGTAGTTCAAATTTTGGTAAATGTTTATCCCACCTACTTGTCCGGCACAAAATTAGCCGTAATCCCTACAACAATAGCTTCACCAATCATTGATAAGGTACATGCCATCGGTGCCATGAGGCAATTTTGATGAAGCAGAATGCAAATTAACATTTGAATCAGTGTCTGAATGATTAATATATCGTGTTTCGATGAATTGTTGTGGAAACTTTGGTAAAAAGTAGAAAACATTTTTCAAAGCACTTTGAATGGATAATTAAGGGCTAGTGTTTCGAGACAAGGGCTACCTGAATTTAAACTGATAAGAACGTCTTGGGCTGAGATTCGATGGCCCGAATATGTAGGCAGGGTAAATCATAGATCACGAATTATGGATGAACCCAAGAGGAACATAAAAGGTTTAAATGGAGGCTTGTTTTAAACAATAACAAGGCGACACCACAACATCGGGAGCTACATTCTCTACACTTTGCGAAAAGTCATGAGCTACTTAAACGTGCACCTGCTCTTTTGTACACAGAAGATGCAGCAGACGGGGCCTTTTGTGTTAATTGTCCTTCTCTAAGAAGACTAGAATGTCTAACCCTTTGCAGATGTCATAGCAAAAGTAGCGCATGCTCCTGAGTTATATCAAGACCCTGAGTGTTAGTCTGCCCTGGGGCTTGAACCAGACCTCTAACCTTAGACCTCGGAGCTAAAGTCACCCAGGAGCCATCAAAGTCGCCAAATTGAGAAGCACTCTATTTTTTTTTTTACTAGGTATGAACAGACTATCCTGCAATTGTCCTGCTCGTGAAGTTGATAATTTACAGAGTCGCATACTAAGAAATGTTATGTTTACAACAATAAGTAGTAGAAATATGATAATTTTGTTGTCTTTATTTGAAAATGATGTGGTGTTCCTAAGATTTTTGGACGATTGTAGTTTGCTGGTGCATGAGGCTAAAAATCAAGGAGGTAACAATGTACTAGAAGGAACGAGAATGGTGATCATGAGGCATGATTTATATTAACATACCTTCCAAGGTATATGTGCACGATCCTTCGCAGTAAAGCACTATTTGAGCAATAGGGAAAATCAGACCTGAAAAAAATTTCAGGCCTGTACGGGATTCGAACCACTGACCTCTGCGATACTAGTGCAGCGCTCTACCAATTGAGCTAACAAGCCAACTGAGAGCAGGCCATCAAATTAATTCGACATAAACCCGTGGATGATAAATCAAACAACAACAAACATATGAAACATATGTATGAACTGCGGCTATGAAACGTATATGTGCACTAGTATCGCAGAGGTCAGTGGTTCGAATCCCGTACAGGCCTGAAATTTTTTTTCAGGTCTGATTTTCACTATTGCTCAAATAGTGCTTTACTGCGAAGGATCGTGCACATATACGTTTCCTAACCGCAGCTCATACATATGTTTCATATGGTTGTTGTTGTTTGATACCTTCCAAGGTAAGTAATGTAGCGGCCGAGTTCTGATTTTGGACGCTTGCGGCCAATTTTTTAAATTTGGAAACTCGTGTATTATATTTTTTTTTTTTTAATTTTGACGGTAGTGTGTGATTTTTGAGAAAGGGGCCGATTTTTCGATTTTGGACAGCAAATGATCAGTTATCTAAACAAGTCAATTATCCTAGATTCCGAGCGCGCCTCCAACTAGACCAGTGGTGGCCAAGGAGAAATGAGAAGAAAACTCACTTGTGATTTCAATGGTGAGGTTACAAGTGACATTGTTTCCTGATTGGTCCATTGCATGATACAGAATAACGCGATTCCTTTATTGAACGATTGAGGAGGTTGGTGGATTTGCTGATCATGAGTTGTCCGTAGCAACCGGTTTCGTGCAGGTAACCGACGATAAAATTTTTTCTCGTTCAGTATAAGATGACATGGGGTTTTTTGGACATGTGACACCAAACGTGAGAGGAACAAGATCTGGAATGGAAAAGAGTTCGTTAGTTTCAAGCGAAAGAACAAACATAAATCAAGCTGACATATCACCTGATGTCAACTCTAACCTGACCTTCGTACAGAGTTTTACTATTTTTCACAATAGAAATGACGCATGGAACACTCATCGATTTCCCAATCGTTAAGCTCGCAAATAATCTATTTTTATCAGCACTTGCACAAAATATCTCCTAGGCTCGTTATCAAAATGGCAGAACCTATTATCAGTCGGGTCAAATAGTGGCTTGGTTAACGGGAACATACAAAAGGCTTTCAAATCTTTCCCGAAATAGTTTTTAACTGGAAAATAACAGTTTCCTATAAAATAATGAACAATTAAAACTTATGATCACACGAACACAATAACATACGCGAAAACGTTTATCGGAGGCAAAAAGCTCAATATAGTATGAAGGTGGCAAGTTATGGGTAAACAAGTTGTGTACACAAAACTTATTGAAAAGGACTGCTGGACACAAAAATAAAAACTGCGGACGTAACACAAAGTTCGTACTGATATGAAAACCAGAAGAGAACTTAAGTTCCAAAAAACATGGTTAGGTAGTTATTTAAAGCCTTCTCTATTCGATTATTTCTTAGAGGGAATTTTCTGTGGAATAATAATGGTATAGGGTAAAATATAGACTGGACTGGACTGTTTTTTGGACGATTTTTTGGACGATTTTTTTGAACGATTTTTTGGACCATTTTATAAGAGGGTCGGCACACCTTTAGTACTCAGGGAGGAGTGGGTGCAGTCGAAAAGTACTGAAGGAGGGGTTGGGAAGAGTTTTGTTACTCAGGGAGAGGTGGTAGGTTGTTGTAATTGTAAACACTACTGGTTAATGGAGTTTTTACTCGATCATACAGGTTATTTTGATCGGTTTTTCGACTGCCTTCAATCAAAATGTTTGCGCTGGGCCGCGGTGTTTCATTAATTTCTAGTGATACGAAAATGCCACGTATACACCGGACGTAAATCTTTATTGAAAATATCGCGTTTACGATCTTCCACTGTAGAGTTACTAGGCTGGCGTAGGTTATGCGTGTGCCTTTCGAGTCGACTTGTGCACCATAAGTTTTCCTTTGGGTATACAGTGTGTAATTACCAGATTTATCTATCTTCTTTTTGTCATTGAAGTTATCAGACGAGATCACGAAATTCCCTGTCCTTCGCCCTTGACTAGAATTCACAAGCACTATCGCAATTTTTACGTTTGTACGTTTACTATATGAAATCAATTTTGGGACAATCGAGTGTCTCGAGTGCATTTAGCAGGTTTTGATTGTTTTTAAACAGGCGCGCGGAAGAAAATCTAGTGGTAAACAGTTAATACAATAGAGTGTTTATATCTCGGAACTTGCACAGGGTAAAATATGGACTGGACTGAACTATTTTTTGGACTATTTTTTGGACAATTTTATAAGGGAGGAGGCACACCTTTAGTAATCAGGAAGGGGTGGGTGCAGTCGAAAAGTACTGAGGGAGGGGTGGGGGAAGAGTGTTATTACTTAGGGAGGGGTGGTAAGTGGTTGTAATTATAAACACTACTGGTTAATGGAGCTTTTACTCGATCGTAATAATTGTTGATTGTTTTTAAACTGGCAAGCGGAAGAGATTTTAGTGGTGAACAATAAAGAAAATAGTGTTTATGTCTCGGAACTATCGATCTGATAGTTGTCCCTTGGAAATCTGATGTTCTTAAAACTAGCAAATATTTCTTTTAAGAACATAAAATTTCCGCGGGGCAGCTAACAGCTGATAGTTCCTCGTCAGAAACACTCTATTGTTTAACTAGGTATTTCGGTGTTGTGCGAAATTTTGTGATCTCGTCTGATAAGATCACTGACAAAAGGAAGATAGATATATTCACTAATAACATACTGTATACACAAAGGAAAACGTAAAGCAACTGATAGTGCACACACAAGTCGACTCAAAAGGCACACGGATAACTCAACAGTGAAGGATCGTAAACAAAGTATTTTAAATATAAATTAAAGTCCAGTGTTTACGTGGCAGTTTCGCTTTCGCATAACGGAAATTCCGATATCTCGTCTGATAAAATCAATGACAGAAGGAAGAGAGATAAATTTGGTAATTACACACTGTATACACGTTTTTCGAGGTGTGCGTTCTCGAGGTGTGCGGTCTGCGGTCTGCGGTCTGCGGTCTGCGGTCTGCTGTTTCGAGGTCTGAGAGAATATTGCTTTGTACGATTGTACCAATAATGATTTCATATAGTAAACGTACAAACATTAAAATTGCGATAGCGCTTGTGAATTCTCTATTTACGGCTAAAGTCAAGGGCCAAGGAAAGGAAATTCTGTGATCTCGTTCGTCAACACTAATGACAAAAGATAGATAGATACATCTGGTAATTACACAAAGGAAAACTGACGGTGCGCAAGTCGGCGAAAGGCACACGCATAACCTATGCCAGATAACTCAACAGTGGAGGATCGATAGTAAAAGCGATATTTTCAATACGAATTGAAGTCCAGTGTTTACGTTGCAGTTTCGCTTTCGCATGGCTAAAAATTTAAAGAAACGCCGCGGCCCAGCGCAAAATGTTGATGTAGGAGAAGTCAGTCGAAAAACCGATTAAAATATATATTACGATCGAGTTAAAGCTCCATTAACCAGAAGTGTTTACAATTACAACACCCTACCACCCCTCCTTGAGTAATGACAGTCTTCCCCCACCCCTCCCTCAGTACTTGCCGACTGCACCCATCCCTCCCCGAGTACTAAAGGTGTGCCTCTTTCCTTATAAAATGGTCCGAAAAGTGGTCGAAGAAATGGTACAAAAAATACTCCAAAAAATCGTCCAAAAAGTAGTCCAGTCCAGTCTATATTTTACCAAATGACGGTCACCAGTGTGTCGCCGTACCCGCGACCACAATATCACAAAAAAAATAAAGATGTTGTTACTCTTATTTAGCAAACGACAAAGGGAGACGTGATTATTTAGATAACGCTGAACATGCTCACAAACGACACCTTTTTTCGTTTCTTGTTCGTGCCCGAAAAGCAAAGGTCGAAAATATTGTAAATGCATAAATTGAAAGAAGATCAAAGCGGTCCACAAAAAACATTAGGGACTTTAAGATACCTGGACGGCTGACCTCGAGGACGGTAATATTAGGCGCGGAGGACTGGGCCGAAACCGACGTTCTTGGCGAGAAACTTTCTACGCTAAGGAGCGGGTTGTTTGAACGGAGGACGGCAGCGAACCTGAAGTTTCTAGCTCTGTTCGTAAATCATGGCATATTTTAAAAAGACTCGCGAAATGATTGTTATTGTTTACCAAGAAAATCTACTGACCGACGAAGAGTTCCTCTTTCTGTACGAAGCTAATAAGCCAGTTAACTTAAAGCTGCCATACTACGAGTACGAAGAATTTAACTTATGGCTGAACATTTATGGTGAATAGCAGTAATTTACGTGATACATGGAGTGAGCAAAATGATTCTGGAAACAGATGCCAGAAAATTCAATTTCATTCAAGTTTAGTTGACATATTCGCCATCACTGCGAAGCGCAGCAAACAAACACTCATTCGCGATGGTATTTTACACTTCAATTTTTTAACTTTTGTTTATCAAAACAAGAAATAACAGTAAGGACAGCCTTTTCAATTGAAAAATAATGAATTTTAAAAGAAATGCTCGTCAAATGTGCTTACGTTCACTTGTGGACGGCAAAACTCTAATTCCGAAGTCCTCGACAACAACTGGACGGCAACACGTGTTGTGCAGACATGCGCAATACAGTCTACACGTGTAAAATTACTTCCGGTCAGCCGTCCAGGTATCTTAATGTCCCTATTATAGCAACTAAGACAGTTTTATCGCCGGAAACGAGGAACTAGACGAGAAGTCGCTTGATGTTAGAGGGGTTTAAAAAAACAGTAATTATTAAAAATAATCAGAGATACAATGGGTAGTTTGTAGTCAGCCATCGCTGCCATGAAGGATAAATGAGGGAGTTATATACAGACCTATGGCTGATGCAAGGAGAAATTTCCGATAAGGATGCAGACTGCTTGAGTGAAGATTACGGGCGCTGGGATTTCAACTGGAAACGTTCAGTTCGTTTGATTCTTTCGTTTTCTAAGAGGAGAAAATTTGTGAAAGATTTGATGCCAGTGGATCTCAGATATTTAACAAATGGTAAACACCACAGCGTACGCTATTGAGTTATGGATGCACGCGGGAGGTTGCTAAGCACGAAAGAAGCGTAAGAGTCGCTCGAGGCGATATCCGAGAGTGACTCTGGCTTCTTGAGTGCCTAGCAAACCTCCTAAGTGCATCCATGACTCAATAGTGTACGCTGTGGTGTTTACCATCTGTTTTATAACATAACATTAATACATTGTAGCTAAGGAGTTCCCTTTTATTTAACAAATCTTACATGACCAGAAAAAACAAGCGCGCGCGGAAAAATAGTCTTTGCATTTGCTCACGCCAGCAGCGTACACCCATGGGCAAATGGGGGACGCTAAACTGACCAATCAGAGCGCGCGCTTTACTTTGGTTATGTTATGATACAAAATGAGCTTCTTGCCATGCTGATGAAAGTGAATGAAAAGTAGCGACAGATTACTTGGTTGTAACTTAATGTTTGATGTTTTGCACCTGACCTTTCACAAATGTTGAATTCATTCCAGTAATTTTGAATCGGAGCACTTTCAGATCGGGTGTTGAGAAACCAAATCAAGGAATTTAAAACAGCAAATCAGAAGAAAGGAAAGTTCTCAAGAGCCAGTGAGAACTGAAAGTGAAATTACTTTCGACATTCGATTGAAATTGCTCTAAAGGACAAATACAATGATCTTATCCTTGATTTTTTCGGCTGAAATGTTTTCGTGTAACACTAGAAAAAATTACGCCGTTATTGAGCTCCTGGACAGAACTACCCCGCTCTCATCTCTGTCTCAGTTGAAACTGCCATCACCTCGATAGCGCGAAACTAAAGGTATCCAATGTATCTTTCACGTTAGTTCACCTCCTGAAAAGGAGCCCCCACTTCTTTACATGGGACATTTCAGACAACGGAATTCTCCATGAAACACACTAAAATGTTTCATACCCCATTTGTAGGGTCAACCCTTGCAGTATGCGATCATTTTCATGCTAAACATCTTAACACTAGGAAGGATCTAAACAGTCACTGAATCTTTTCAATTTCTATTTGTTTTAGCTTCAAGGTATTTACAAGCGATTTGAAAGAAATTCTCTATTCCAATCATTATTTCAATATGTATCTTGGAGAAAGCCCGATTTTTTGATCCACTTTCTCCGTCACACATCGGTGCAAAATCAATGTTGCGTGACCGAAAAAAAGCGTCACAGAGGGAGGACGATCGCGCTCCCTAATAATAAGTAATAATAATAATAAAACTTTATTAATGTGTCAGGGGTATTTAGCTTGAAGCTAATTGGGGACACAACTTGGAATGTTGGTTTTTGCTGAGGGAGGAAAACCGGAGGACCCGGAGAAAAACCCTCGGAGCAAGGATCAGAATCAACAAACTCAACCCACATGTGACGCTAGATCCGGGAATTGAACCCAGGCCATAGCGGTGGGAGGCGAGTGGTCTCACCACTACACAATCCCTGCTCCCCAGCTCCCTGCTGGAAAAAAGGCTGCTCACTACGGTTTTAAATATTGTATGTACAATAAAGGATTAATCAAGAATAACAAATACGTTGATATCATGTTTCGAAATAAAGAATCAACATAACTGGAAATAAATTGGGCCGGTTGAAAAACCCTTGAACGTCAGTCACTAACATCTAATTTCCCCTTACAATATCACTTCTAAATCAAACGCTACGGTTATGAGAAAAAAGACAATGATCTCAACTGAATGAAGCTCTGGATTGTAAAAACAATTTTTCTTCGCGTCACTACCATGAGTATGGGAAACATGCCTACCGATGTTCAGGGAGCGTAGAGGGCTAATCGAAGTCTTCCTTGGGTCTCCCAAGATTTTCGACAATCTAAATTTGTCCATAAATGGGATGTTTCATAGTGTTGTCCATTGTTAGCATAAAACCTTGTTGACGCAGTTCTCAAAATTTAGCTGAATCGAAGATAGCTAAAACAAAGTTTAGCTAAAGAAGGGCAAACTGTTGGTTTCTCAACCGGCCGACTGTTATTCAGGTAAAGCTACAAAAAACACTGAGTTTGGTTTCGATATCTTTCTACTAGCAAACATGGCGATCAAACATGGCGGGAAACACACGATCAAACATGGCGGTACACACAGACACACACACACACACACACACACACACACACACACAGACACACAGACACACAGACACACAAAACCCCACAATTTCAAGGATCTTTTGTAACACTAAATACCTCATTTTCGTTCACGCCAAAAAAATTAAACTTCAAAAGATCGTTTTTGATAAATCAAAGACAGTTTGTTTCACAATTTGTGGCAGGTGTAACTTGGGGAAGGAGGGGGGGGGGGAGAAACTGCACGGGAGGGGGATAGTCTGGTACCCTCTCCCTTTTTCCGTCTTTCATTCCCATCTCCTATCATATCTACCTCACGGAGTAATCTGTAATCTTCGTGACTTTCGATGGTCTAGCATTTAAATACTCAGGCATTAAAGGAATACTCTCCACCAAATTTTAACATTTAATTAAAATGTAGATCTTTTGCCAAAACGACTACTGGAAGAGGAAAAAGTTCCCTAAAACCTTTCATTTGATTAAAATCCTGTTGCAAAAGCGCGAAATTCACTCAATTCAAAGACCGGAAGTTGAAATGGCTCCTAGTTAGACATAGCCTGCGAACAGGCTCCCCGTTCAATCAGAAGTGGGGACACAGAAACCTTCCCCTTCCTTCCCCTGCTTCGCGCCCTCCAGGCCGGGAGCCTGTTCGCAGGCTAAGTTAAACACGTGATCAATGACGTAGAAAGGAGAACTGAAAAACATACGAGCGATCGTAATGGAGTCCGACTCTAGAGATTCGAGTTTTCCTTCTCGGATTAATCGCGGGGGTGATCGGGAGTGCAGACGCTCATGGAACTGAACCATTAATGGTGTTTGAGCCTTACGACAGTGAGGCTAGTTCTGACTCTTCGAATGAACCAGATGATGCCGATCCATTCGAGCGATTACAAAACAGACTGGTAAGCGATTTCTCTGAGCTAAAATCTTCGCCTTTTGGCAAAATCTCTTCGTTTGTCACTTCACAAAGTGAAGTGATCGTTAGATTTGAGAAATGCAGCAGTGTTTGGCCTTAAAAATGTAGGACCTCAACTTGACTAGACCTGCATTTGTTTTTAACACAATAAAGCTATTCTTTCACATTCGCTGCACGTGTTATGTAAATCTTAAACTTGCGTAATTCCTCATTATTTTACTTCTTCTTCACCTTCTTCCTCTTGATCCGAATTTTCCTCCTCACTCTGAACCGGGGTCGACGTAATAAGCTCCTTGAGCGAAGTGCGTTGTGTGCTTTTACTCTTTACTGGAACTGACGTCTGACAGCCTGCCAAGTTATTTTAGCGTGCGGTTTGGTTACTTTCTTCGGGACGGCAAAACTACTGTCACAACAGATTTGTATTTTAATGTATTTTCAAGTGACTAAATTTGCCTCTAGCGGTACGACTGCTCCGAAATTGCACAGAGACATCTTTCCCTATTTTGGGAGTTTGGGTGCTGACATCTTGAGCTTGGGGTGAGAATTCTACCGATGCAAAACCTAATTGTTCGGTAACTCTCTTTGGAAAGGGAGAGCTATTCATTTTCTATATGTGCATCGAGGATCTGGAACACGCACCGGGTAAATGAGTTGGGTTATAAGTTTGAAAGAGCTTTTTGCTGCATTTTTCAGTCAATGAATACAGGTTCATATTTGATATTATATATGCAAGGCTAAAAAGATTAAGAAAAGTTATTAAAATGCTAAAACCAAACGTTTTCGGTTGTTTTTCATCTTCAGGGTTGAAAGTGTTGACCGTCTGTACATAACTTATGTGATTCCCGATGGGAAAAGTTTGGAGACATAAGAAATGACTTGTTTGTTCAAACTGGGGTGGAATTGTTGGATCATTAGCCCCTTCGACGATCCTACGCTTGTGGAATGTTTCTGCTGAGGGGAGAACACGCCAAGTGAAAGAATGTGATGGATTTTACCGCAAGTGTTTTGGAGGTTCAGAGGTGTGAGTAGGTCAGCTTTATATTTATTTTCCAGGTAATACATACCCACTTGCAGCTTTCCGTTTTCTGTATGCTCCACGTAGTTGTTGACGATTTTGTTTTGATAATCCCGCGCTAGTGTCACGGACTTGTGAAGATGAGAGTTTTTTTTTCGTCCTCGAGCCTTTGTTTCTTTTCTACGGGCGGATTAATATCAAAAATTAAGGGAACAGCATTCTATTTTAGAAAGGGCTTTCATCTTTAAACCAATAGATTTCACCAGAACCGACTGTTCCTCAAAAGAACCTGCAGTGAAGTAGTGAATGCTGCACAGACGGCTAGAGTTTGTTGGGTTCTCAAAATCAGATCGCGTGTTTTTCACGGCTCTCATCCATAACCTGGCGAAATTAGGATCTTCGGGCCATTTATGAAGGCTTACTCCATCGCTACGAGTATTGGAACATCCACCAGCCACACATCGTTGCGGTATTACTGTATTTTTGGGGCGCGTTTTTTACTGAGTCCTTTTACTGAGCTACATCGCAAAAAAAAATGTTTTGTGTAGTCTTACATGACAACAGAAAAGAAGCTAACTGCATAGAAACTAACTGCACACCAGCAACTCCATAAAGTTTAATCACGCTTCCTGAAATACCGACCAAAATCCTCTTTAGTTTATAAGCTCCGTATCATCATCCAACAACCGAGGAAAGAGTTCAGCAGAACTATGAACAAACTGTGTTGTTACCATTTGTTTTATTAACATAACATTGAAACATTGTAACAAGAGTTCATTTTTATTTAAAAAATCTTACGTGATCAGAAAAAACAAGCGCGCGCGGAAAAATAGTCTAAGCATTTGCTCACGTCAGCAGTATACACCCACGGGCAAATAGTAGATGATGAATTAACCAACCAGAGCGCGCGCTTTGCTTTAGTTATGTTATAAATGAAAATGGAAAAATCAATAGACGAAACTTCTAAATATGTCTCTTACGAAAAAGAATAAACTTTCGACAGCACTAGCATAACAGCTTTCACAAAACCAGTATTTTCAAATAAAATTGCAGTTTCTGTGCTACCTTTAAGCCCTATAATAAAAGCAACAAAAATGACTGGGATTTGCCACACACGTACAGTGCGAGTAACCATTCTAAGCAACAGGGGCTCTCCCACTTTACGCGTGCGCACTTGCACTCTTGTGCCAATTCCGTAGTCTGTGGAACTATAACTAAAATCCATTCGATCGTCAACCCTAGGAAACAAAACGTTTGTATGTAAGACTGAGAAATTAATACTTGTAATATCATAATGTACGATCCACACAGTGGGGTGAACAGCGGAGAAGGCAATAAATGCAATGATGTCATTTACTTAAAATTTACAAGTCTTTTTCAAAAACATGGGCCATCTTATGTCAAAAGCCCTCTGTACATAACTCTATCAAAACAATATGTAGTACAGAATTTCAGCTTTATATTGCTTAAAGTATTGAGAGAATTTAACTGTACATACAAAAATCATGGTAATTGTACTTTTTGCTGTTATCTAAAATTCAATTCTCCCCATATACAATTTGGTGTTTGATCAATTGATACCTAGATAGATAGATAGTTTATGCGCAAAAAAAAAAACTAGCCGCCACTAAGCTGAATTGTGTATTTACAATACAGTGTAAAATATAGTATAATTGCCAACGAGCAGCTGTGGCCAAGAGGCGGCAGCATTATAGAGCCGTGTGCGCATGAGCTGCAGGGAGAAAAAATCTCGATTTTGTGCAACATAAGATAACAATAGACTTTTCGTCAGCCAATCATTTTGCGATTTGTAAATGTGACAGAGTTATTAGACATATTTTGGAATAAACTAGAGGCTCTTATTTCAATCATTTCGCGATTTGTAAATGTGACAGAGTCACTAGACACATATTTTGGAATAGATTAGAGACTCTTATATTTCAGTATTTTTCTATATTTTATCGTAGTGATTTTTCTACTTTTAGGATACGATCTGGTGATCGTTTTGGAATGCAGTATATCATGGTGTTATAAACGGATATGCGCAAGTTACGCCTCCTTGTAAGACGTGATTTCTCAGGCGCCGTTTAACTAATTTTCTTCGGCAAAATTATCTAGCTTGTTTTCAGTTGATATAATTATCACATCTCGATAGCAAAACAAGTACAGGACGTCCTTACCGCGCGCTGCAATTCGGAAGGGCGAAGTTTTGGCAACAAGTGGCAGAATCGAATGTTGTCCTACACTTGTTCGTTTCACATAAGTAGAGGCTGTTTTAGTTAGTTCTTCAGTCAGTGGTTATTTTGAGTTACATTGGAAATTAACATACAATGTCCAAACTGAAACCATCACAGATATTGTTTCCTTTACAAACAACCATTATCTGAGTAAACCATGTCTTAATGCAGCAATTAATATATAGCCAATTGCCATTGAACAATTGAGGCTGCAATAGTTCGCTGAACACGTTTTCCTTTTGTTATGTTTTTTTTTTGTTCTGTTTCATTACGCAAAAGCTTTGATATGATGCAATTCACTATGTAAACCATGTCTTACTACAGTAATCCAAATAGAGACAATGGTCATTGAACAGGTAACAATGGAACATTTTGCTCAACATGTTTTTGTTTTGATATACACGATGCAGTTGACTATGTAAACCATGCCCTGATGCAATAATTCACATAGAGACAATTGCCATTAAACAGTTAACAATGCTACATTACGCTCAACTTGTTCTTGTTTTGTCATCTACGATGCAGTTAAGTATGTAAACCATGCCTTAATGCAGCAATTCACAATTTCCATTACACAGTTAACAATGCAATAGTTTGCTCAACATGTTCATGTTTTGTATAGGTAATCACATGATTTCGAGTGCAATTTGGAATAAATAAGCATGAGTAAATTTTTTCAAAGACCAAAAAAATTGCATGAGCCCGTAGGGCAAGTGCAATTTGTGGTCTTTGAAAAAATTTACAAGTGCTTATTTATTCTAAATTGCAGGAGAAAAACATGTGATTATCTATTAATAATATGCATGAAAACTACGAGGTAGCTTCTCATAACTACGCAGAAGAAGAGCGCGCGCATCACGTGCAAAAATAATTTATTCAAACCCTGCAAGTGACATTGACCTTGACATTGACCTTGACATTGACATTGATCAATCATTCTGACCAATCAGCATGTCTGGTTTGTTTCCTTCTTTGTACTGAATTAACTCTCTTCTGCACTGAATTAACTCTTTTCTGCACTTAATTAACTGAAAACAGCATTCATCTTTACCAATTAGAACTGAGAAATTTTTTCATGTATATTTAACAATTATTCCACTCGCGCTTGTTGGATATAAGATGATTATAGCCAACGAGGCGCTACGCGCCTCGTTGGCTATGTATCATCTTATATCCAACAAGCGCGAGTGGAATAATTGTTTTATTAAAAACGTTGAATTAAATTAAATTTTATTCAATTTTTAGCTCACTTTTAATTTTAATCTGACACGTACGCTTGCCATATCTGTAGATTATGGTAGATTGGCTGATATACGATAATGGCTAAGCCAATAAAAAGTCTTGAATTGCATTATCCAATGATCTAGTTTTTAATAATATTAGATATATATATATGATAAAGTTCAATACAACTACTAAAAGCCTTTGTATTGCCAAGTAAGTTACTTTATTTTCCCAGAGAAATTATTAAGTCTGAAAAACCTAATGGGAAATGGTTAAAAAGATACTGGCGGCTCCAGCCGTAAATGATGTCATGATGAAAATAGAAAATTCTAGATATAAGCCCGCGCTCGTGCTTTTAAGAAATGCCTTCGGGTTTGTTTATACAAACGACTTAAGAACAACAATCAATAACAAAAGTAATTGAGAAGAAACTGCTGTCGACTTGTTACTGTAAGTTTCTAAAAATTAAACACAGTTCTTTTAAGATTATACAAAGTGTAAGATCTTTTGGGACGAGTAATAATATGATGTTTTAAAAAATCTGAGCGCTAAAAATAAGCTTAAGGATTCGAAAGTTATTAACATCTCCTAGAAAATGGTATTTAAATTTCGATTTAAATGTTAAGATTGTGTCTTTCTCGTTGGCACCTAGCGATAGGTACTACTAGTATAGTAAAATCATATCTAAAATAATATCTTGTAAAAGTGAGTATAATACAATGATAGTAATAAAGTCCTATATAAATAATATTATTAAAAACTGGATCATTGGTTAACACTTGAACTGTCCAAGTAAGGGGTGCAATCTTTGATTAACAACAAGACATACATGTACATTTACCCTGGTTTACAAGGAAAAAATGGTAGATAGAGATCGAAATACCATCTATGTACAATACATGTAATGTAAAAATTGGGCCATTGAAAGTTCACCAGGACACTGCTGAGTAGCCTTAAAATTACCTGATCTCTAAGGCTAAATGAACCTTCCCAGGTATGCTGCACCAAGGAAAATGTCTCAGCTTACCAAATGCTTTCCCTTCAACTCCCGGAAGTGACTGCAATGTAACCTCTCCATACAAATTTAAAACTCAGTCTATTCAGGAAACAACTGAAGCAAGATGTTTTTTCTCTTCTTATGACAAGCGTTAAAGAAAAAAATATCCTTGGATTACTAGGTTCATACAAAGCAATTTATCAGTTTAAAGGTGGTAGCTATGATGTAATTATAACAAATTCTCTAAACTAGCTATCGCCTCCTTGTTAGCTCAATTGGTTAGAGCGGCAGATTGTGTTGTGCGGGAGGTCGAGGGTTTGAGTCCCGGCCGGACCAATACTCATGGTCTTAAAATAAGTGAGAAGAATTTACTACCTTTCTATAATCAAAAAATGGATAGATATTCTACTCTTCTTGGATAAGGACGAATAAACCGTAGGCCCCGTCTTCTGCAGGGTTAGGGTAGGAGAATTTAATTTCACACGCACGAGATTACTGTGTGGTGGATGTCCTCCCCTGGGTGGGATGGGTGGGTGTTGGCCCTGAAAAGCCCCTATGGGGAGTGGTCAATTAGCCATGTATGTATGTATGTATGATGAGAGATTTAGTCATTTCTAATCAGATAATCAGATCCTGGTACAGGTATTTCTAGAAAGATAAAACGGTGTTTTCATCTTGGGTACTTTACTTTCTGTTTAATGATGGTATGGCTGTTGGCAGTCAGGGTATTACAGAATTGATTGAATGCTTATCAGCCCAAGCAGATTCATAGTGCCCATACAAAATGTACAATGCAGCTCTTTCACCCCTTTAACCAAGACATAATTTTCTTTTTTGAATATCAATACAATATCACACAGCCAAGTCATGAGAAGAAAGAAAAATATCAATTAGGGGATTAGTTGATCCAATAGTCAAATGACCGAAGTAACAGCAGAAAAATTGAATGGCAGACAGTAACAAGAATTACTAATGAGATCTTGCAAGTGAAAGGGTTCAATTATGCAGACTTTTAAAAATGTGGCCCAGGTTTCTTCAGTTTGTTGATTTCTAGTACCACACACAATGTACAATTAATGTACCACCACAGTTAAACCTTTATTATACTACTATGAGTGACCAAGACAGAATTTCTCCTCACAATATCAATTCAAAATCAAGCAGACAAGTGATGAGAATGAACAAAAATGTCAATTAGGGGATCATTGGTCAATCCAATACCAGTTCAATCGCCCGAATTTAAATCGTACGCATGATATGGCCGACAGTACTTATGAGATATTTCGAGGGAAAGGGTTAAACTCTTTTTAAAGAATTTCTTCAAAGAAAAAAAAACTTAGTATTAACACACATGTAATAGTGCATTGTACTTACTCTAAATAAATATGCCATCTGTGACTTTGTACTCCTTAATATTCCTCAGCTTTCCTCCCAAAAGGCATGTGGAATTTCCCCCTTGTTGGACACCAACCTTTGTAAGTTTCAGTGGGGCTATAAGGTCCTGTTGCACATCTGGATCTGGATACCGCACACTCTCCAACAAATTCCCATCTTTATACCAGGAAATCCTCCTCAGTGAGGTGCTGTTCTCGTTTCCTCTTTCAGTTAGGTTGTAGAAGATTATGATGTCGTCGCCTGATTTAAGAACACTGGAATCTGTGACTTTCACACTGTTTGAATTTCATTTCCTGAAATGCAAGAATGTGTAAACAGTTACATGTAGGTGAAGATTATTGGCCAAGTGCTCAAGCATCAGGTGGATGGATTTTTCTGTTGACTAACAAATACATTTTGTTTCCTTGTTGGAATGGAGATGGTTTATAGAAATATTTGTTGCATAAGGACTTTTATAAAAAGGTACTTTACCATTTAAGATGAGGGTATAACTTTTTCATGATCATTTAGCACTCACACCTCATGTAAACTGCATGTTCAAAGAAGTGAAAAATAACAGGAATGTTGACTTTAAACAATGGCAAGTAACCACACTACAACAGCTCATCCTATTCTCAGTGGTTTAAAGGAGATAGCAATTAGATCAGGGTTTAAGGTTTTTCGTCTCCTTTGATGCAAGACGTGGTATCTAAACATTTTTTCGTTCCACTGCAGGGCTTCAAAAGTAGCTTTGGCAGAACAAGAACTCACCACTTTTGAACTTGATAAGAAAGTTATTCGGCAAGCTCGGTGAGTGTCAAGTTTAATAAAACAATATAGTTTATGTTCGTGGGCATACCTACGTTTTAGGCCCAACTCAGAGTCATTTCGAATTTAGGCTCAAGAACAAAAGCTTTATCACCAATATTCCGTATCATCAAGGAGGGCGAGTAGAAAAAAAATACTTAAAAAAAAGGACAACAAAACAGTCTGATCAGTCACACGAGCGAGCGGGTTATACTATATTTAGAGGATTGTGAAAGTGTAGTGCGATCATCTGGGAGAGTGTAGTCATGAGAAGGACTGTTTGTCTGTGGTGGTGACTGACGTTTTGACAACCTGTGCGGAAGTGATCATCAGATTCAAGTGAATAGTTGTTGTCAGTAGAATGTTGTTAGTCCAGTTTATGTAAAATGTCGCTCAGTTATTCCGTGATGTTATTGGCTGTAAGACTCACGTGGCTTAAAGGTTTGAGATACTGCGGACATTCGTTAAAAAAAGAAAGATTTTATAGTACTTTTGCTAAGGTTGGGCTATAGTGCACTGATATGTTTTCTTCTGCTGTCTTGAAAAGTAAGAGATGGCGAGATTTTGGCCAAGCACTTAAACCGAGAGGTATGAACTTCGCTACTACAATAGTATTCCTTCCTCGTTCTCTGAATTTACTGAGACTTATTTTCCTCTTTCCCAGTTGAAAGAAACGAGGGAATCAGAAGAATGGATGAATAAGAAGTGAGAAAGGTTTTAACAATTCGTAGTTATCTGCGTTCTGTGTTACCTTCATGTCGCAGCTCGAAGTTTGGATAAGGTGATCTACTGGATAATTTTGTTACGGCTTGCATCTGTGGGTATACGTTAACTACCCTTTGAACAACAGGGCCCAGATCTTTCTTCATTTGTTTTCTAGATATTTTACTTGAGGATTTTCCAGATGAAAAAAAAAACAAAAAATTATACAGATGACCTTCATGACTCGAGTTCGTACCCAATGATGATGCTCCATCTAAGATGAATTCAGCCTCAGATGCAATAGATGTTGCGTGAAGTTTTTGTCGTTTATTTTCAGTCGGCAATGGTAATGTTGTCAGGCTACAGAAATTTTCAGTCAAAATCCTTGTTCGCAAGAATTATCTCGAAATTGTCTGTCGAACACTCGCCTTACACCGCCTTACATTCTCCTTACACCGCCTCCCGGTTAGCTCAATGGATAGACCGCTGGACTGTTGTGCGGGAGGTCGAGGGTTCGAGACCCTGCCAGACCGACACTCAGGGTCTTAAAATAATTGAGAAGAATTTGCTACCTTTCTATAACATCAAGAAATGGTCAGATATTCTAGTTTTCTCGGATAGGGACGAATAAATGGAGGTCCCGTCTCCTGCAGGGTTGGGGTAGGAGACGTTAATTTCCCACACACGAGATTACTGTGTGATGGATGTCCTCCCCTAGGGTGGGATGGGTGGGAGGGTGGACTAGCACGTACAGCTTGTATCTTCATTTCTAGCCCCTCCCCGCTGCAAACTAATGCAGTGAAAATGGAGTAAATTAAATTAACACTCCATTTTCAGTTTAATAATCTGTACTATAAGCAGTTTAATAATCTGTGTTTAAGAAAGACCGAGAGAATCTGCTTGCGATGAGTACGATGTTTAAAGTTGTACAGAAAGAAAGCAGCAGAGTAAACCAAACTTTACGTGTAAGTTGCGGAATGTAACACTTTTATTCGTCAGTTGAATTTGGTGTCAGAATAGTAAAGCCCAGCCCTTCCTCAAACAACACGGCTTACGGATTTGTAAACCTGCTGGTGTTCAGTAAAATTTCGGTGCGCATGCGTCGCTTAGATCCCTATATTTTGCACTTTGTTTTAAAGGTTCAAGAATGGTGGACTGAGCTCAGCCAAGGCAGTTGAATCAATCACAATTAATTTCTTAAGAAAGAAGCATCAACAGAACATGTATTGGAAAGGAAAATTAGAGGAAATTTGAAGTTCGCGAATATAAAAATGTATATGAAATCGTTCCCCTTGCTATTAGTACACGTGCATTATGATTTATTGCTTGTTGTTGTTCTATTTCTTCAGGAAGATAGAAAAAAAAATGGATCGGTAGGTGTTCTATTATTAAATCCTCTCTTGATTTGTAATACTGAATAAGGTTTAACAAATAAGTCACCCACTATTATTTACGCTCTCGATATTACTTTGAACGGAAAAGAAAACGAGCCTATTTTGACTGGGACCCTCAAAAAACAAAACCAAAACGTTGAGTCCTTGGACCTCTAGCTTAAGAATGACTGCCTCGTATTTCTCCTTACAATATCACCCCCGAATTACGCATGAACGTCACAGGAATATAGGAAATGGTCTCCATTTGGAGAAGCTCCTGCAATCAATTTTTGAGCAAATTCTCCTTGTCAGAGTATTATAAAATGAATAGAAAACAGTATGGAGAATATGTATTCTGATGTTATGGTATAAAAGGTTAAAAAGGCTATTCAGAGCCAAGGTGAATATCACTGGGTAGCCTAGCCTTCATTTTATAAACATGCGCAATAACATGTTTGACAATCTCAAACATTTGATCTGAGAAGTTCAACCCGTTTTTCTTTTCTGATTTCCTCTTTCAAATAGAAAAGAAGCCGAGCTAAAATGTGCAATCTCCAGGCTGAACAACGAAGGCGGTTGGCTTCAATCTGGTGTAACAAATTTAATGAACAAGATCAACGAGCATAACGATGAAATAGAAAAACTGCAGACTGCAAAGGGTAGGGTTGGAGATAATGCGCACCAGCAAGATATCCATAACTTAAATGAAACTGACGCTTGGCAAGGCAAGTAAAGCAAATGTCAAAAAAGCACTCTTGAGTTAACCCTTCGATCCCTAAAAGTGACTAACTTCTAATTTCATTTACAATATCCACTCCTGAATCAAATGTTAAGGTCACGAGAGTGAAGGAAATGATCTCAAACAAAAGAAGCGCTTGACTGTTAACCAAATTCTTCCTGTGAGCACCAGGAAATGAATAGATAACTGATGTAGGGATGTAAAGTGTTAGATATCAGAGAATCATCTCCTCGTCGTAGAACGCGTTTGGTGAGAAAAAGCGCGCTAACAGTCGCTCGATTGACGTCTGTGCATGTGTGAACGCTGCAATGGCTAGGAGGGGAGGGGGGGATTTCAAGGAGTCAGAACCAAAATATCTGACATCTTTGAGGAGTTTCAAGCTAATAAACACGCCAATGAGTCACAGTTTGTTACAGCCACATAGCGTTCTGGCAAAGTTCAACTGGATACCCTTTATTACATACGCTTTATGTTTAAAAAATTTTCTAGTTCTCTTTTTCCCCAGTATTTTTTTCCTTTTACAGACCTATTTGAACCTTTCGCGTTGGTTTAGTCTAACGATTACTTTTTTCTCACTCTAAGTGACACTTAATTTTGTAGTTTATTTATATCTTTTAGATGGAAATTACATTGAGAACAATAAAATGTAAGTGACATTTGATATCGTCTCTTCCAACATGCAGGAAACGTTATAGATAGATCATAAATGTTACGCTAGTCATCTGCCCTAATTCAAATGAAATAGAAAATGGAGGCCTCATTATTATTGCCTAGAGGGGGGAAAAGGGCTGGAATATTTTCGATGTATCACAGTTAAAAATTCACCTGACTTAGTCCTTCCCATAGGGCTCTGTAGTATTGAAATGACCCTCAATTTCCTAACGTCTCCCCTTTATATCCCGTTAGCGATAAATGATCCCCCTCTGTCCCCCCTAAAAACTTGGAGAACAAAATCCTCCACTGCCAGTCTTGTGAGTACCACCTCGACCAAACTATCTACGATCTCCTTTCCCTCCCTCGAGGGTGTTTATTGGATAGATCCAGTCGGTGGCTCCCAGTCTAACACGTTTCGGGTTTACTGCGACATGGAAGCTGATGGAGGAGGCTGGACTCTAGTTTGGAGTTATACGTTAACCAACTACGATATTTTTACAAGTGATACAAACGTTGTGACACCAAGGCCAAACTGGCCAGCACACGGCTACTATGGCATATGAACAACAGCTCCACTGAATGAAACAGATTATAACGCCGTGAACTTCTCACTCTGGAAACAACTCGGCAGACAGGTCCTCATCAAGAGCAACACAAAAAACTGACTGGTGTGTCATCCGGGAACAGGCAACTTAGTTGATTGGCAGGAAGGTAACGTCATCTGTCGAATTGTCAAGCATGCGACTAACACATGTAAGGAAACTTTGCCGCCATCAGTGCCGCGACTTGAGATGGTGAAAGGAGTAACGGTATGCTACGATGAGAACCCTTATTCCCTTATCTATTACCGCTTCGACTCAAGCGATACGACTGGCTGGCCTGTCAATGATCCTTGTGGAAAAGAGTGTGACAATCATGTAAAAATTGCGCTTAATCCACCCGGGAACATTTATGTTCGTATCTAATAAATCTTATAGTTTTACGAGGCCTTGTTCACCTGGCGAAATGGTGATTAAAATCATCAAAAAAGTGAGGTGGCATTAAGGCAACTGCATCGACTATTTTAACCCCTTTACTCGCACGATCTGTGGAGGCGCGGTGAGCTCATGGTTTGTACGCTCGACTCTGGATCGAGTGGTCCGGGTTCGAGCCCCGGCCGGGACATCGTGTTGTGTTCTTAGGCAAGACACTTTACTCTCACAGTGCCTCTCTTCTTTCAGGTGTAGAGATGGGTACCGGTAAATTTAATGCTGGGGGTAACCCTGCGATGGACTGGCATCCCATCCAGGGGGGAGTAGAAATACTCCTAGTCGCTTCATGCTACAGAAACCGGAGTTAAGCACCGGCCTAATGGGCCACTAGGCTCGTAAATAGACTTTACCCTACTCCCACGATCTGATGGTAAATTCTCCCCTGTAGCTGTTACACGTTTCCCTGTGAATTAGTTACAAGAATTTGGAGTTAGATCAAGATGACAACATCTTCCTGATAAGTTTGGTATTTTCATTACCTGTTTGCTGGATAACATTTGAATAGAGTAGGGAAATTAAAAGTTACCTGTTAATCAGTTCTCGGGTTTTGAGGGTTGAACTTTTGTATACGCTGATTACAATCCCATAATGACAATAGATGCTACTTATTTGTTTGAAAATAACGGGCAAATCAAGCAAGTGTGAATGGCGTCTCTTAAGGGCTGCATCGTTGCTACGGCAGCCGTTCTGTAAGGAAAATTACAATAAGAGAAAACTTATATCGATGCTAAACCAACAAACCATTGGGAAATTGGAGCGCTTCGAAATTCAAATATTCTATCAGGGTTTTGGACACCAGAAAGGAAGTTGGAGTGTATTGGGACATAGCAGTGGGGAGGGTAATAATAGTAATAATAATAATTAAATATTTATATTGCGCAAATTAACATGTAGATATGATCAAATGCGCATCACAACACTTTTCGGGAGGACTTTGGCCGGACTGCATCAGCAGTTTACAAACAATCGAAGGAAACTTATTTGAAGATGTCCCCTCCCCCAATTCCCAGTAAACAGGCCAGACCACATCACAGTAATCTCGTGAGTGGGTTTTTTTAACGTCCCCTGCCTAACCAAATTAACTAATTACTAGATCCAGGAGACGGGAGCTATGGTTTATTCGTCCTTATCCGAGAAGACTAGAATGTCTATCCATTTCTTGATATTATATAGAAAGGTAGCGCATTCTCCTCAGTTATTTTAAGACCTTGAGTGTTGGTCCGGCCGGGGCTCGAACCATCGACCTCGACCTCCCGCACACCAGTCTAGCGCTCTAACCAACTGAGCTAACCGGGAGGGTCAGTGAATATCAAGTCAAGCATTTGGCCCTGCTCAAAATTCTGCCTCAGAACTTACAATACAATACTTTTTAATAGATAATTTGAGTCTTCCATCTTACATCATCGACACTTTCTATATGAGAGGTGCTTAAAATTAATAGATTTTCTGTCGTATTAAAAATTCTGATTATCTCACTGTAATCTTGGGGAAAAGATTAGACATGCAGATGACGCATGGAAAAATCCCCAAATTATTAGTATAAAGTTGAATATAAAAACAATTTAAGTCACACTTTACCTTTAAAACTTTACTAAAAATATTTGAATCATGGGATCTTTTGTGATATTAAGAATTTGACGGGACTTAAAAAAATCAGAGATGTTTAAGAAACCCAGCGACATTTAATAATTATTCCACGAGCACGCGTTGGATATGAGATGATAGATAGCCAACAAACGCAAGTGAATAATTGTTTTATTAAAAACGCTACTTTAAATGATTAAATTTTATTACATTTGTAGCTCCCTTTCAAATTTAAGCTGATGCCTACGCTTACCATATCGTAGTTTATGGTATATTGGCTACTCTACCATAATGGCTAAGCCAATGAAAAGTCTTGAATTGCATTATCCAATGATCCAGTTTTTAATAATTAGAGATATCTATAACTTTTGAGGTCATCAGCCTCGAATTCCACACTTATGGCAAGCGAAAGAGGTTTGAAATATGATAAAGATCAACGGTTCAAAACACATTTAAGCGTAATTTTTCTCTCTGCGATGAAGATGTCTAAACATCATAACAAATCAAGTGAATTTGATTAATAGTTGTCAGTAAAACAATTGATATAGCCTGCAGGGTGCAGCTAGTTAGAGACGTGATTTATGTGTTTGGTGTTGAAGTCAGATTAGCTTTCGCTTTTGTGTTCATCGGGTGCTCTTTTTATCAAGGAGAGTAGCCTCTATTCTTTATCGCAAAAGAAGTACTACTATCTTGCTATGAGGTGTTTGAAAGTTTGACAACGGTAAGATTACTTTATTTCAGTTACACCTAAGGATAACCAAAACTACCACTGCTTTCAAGCGAGGTTAAATTAGTTTAAATTAGACCAAAAAACTTTCCATCCTAAGATGGATGTGATACTCGCTTTAAAAGATTTGACGACTGTTTGGAGAAGAAAGATTAGCCAGCTCAGCAACAACGTGAAGTTGCACCACGCTTTCTTGTTCCATCCTTAAAATATCGTTTTGTGCAAATGTAAGTGATGCTATTTTGATACGCTTCACGATTTTATGACAAGATTTACTGAGTGTATCAACTTATCATATGAACTCGAATGGCTATGGAAGATAATTCTGATAAAGGCTTGAATAGACTGCGAAAAGTATATTTTCTTTGCCGATAATAATCAAAGTCCTGTCCCCGTTCCGATTTCAAATTTTGCAACTATTATGATCCACCTCAATTGTAATCCTTGAGTGATCACAAGCGAGTTTGTTTTAAGTCTCATCAAGTGAACGAAGCGAACTGCAGCAAAAAATATTTTCATTCGCGCTTACATCAAGCTGATCTAATCTGCGGTTATCGTGTCAATTTTGCGCTTTGTTATTATTCACGTCTGCAGACTACTAGAAGAACGTCCATATTCTCCTTGCGTCGGTTTTTTTTCTTACTTAATCTCTTTCCGATTGCCTTACGCACGCATTTTTTTTTTTTTTGTTTCAGTGTTTCTATTTGTGTATGTTTGACAAACCACTGGCATCGATTTCATGTGAATCACCTTTGGAGGTAACTATCACTTAATGATAATGAAAATAATAACTTTTTTATTTTACTTATATAGCGCATTACGGTGCAGTGTACAATACTCTTTCGGGATGGTATAATAGCAAATAATGCATAAGGAATTTTAAAATAATGTGAAAAAGGGAGGGAGTAAGCTCCCTCTTACCCTTTGGTAAGCTGGGTAAGTTGGGTAAGCTCCATCGTACCCTCTTTCTTACTTTTTAACCTAAGCAAGGTTATCGCACTCAAATTAACGAAGAATCTTCCAGACGAGAGAACTTTGAAAAATAATTAATATTAACGTTTCAAGGCACATCCTAGTGTTGTTTTGCTGCGGACAGATGATGGACAAAGAATCAAACCAAAGCAAATTCAATAGTTGTCACTAAAACAGTTGACATTAAACCTGCAGGGTTCAGCTAGTTAGGGAGGTAGATAATTTGTTTTGCCTCAAGGCCAAAGAAGTTTTCGCTTTCGAGTTCATCGAGTGTTTTGTTGACTAGTTTTTGGTGACTGAAAGGAGCCTATATTCTTTATCGCCTTTGATAAATCACCATGCACCTCACGAGAAGTTTCCAAAACTTGACAGCAATAAGTACCTTAATTTCACTTTTATTAAAGTTACGAGAAGCAGATAAAACTCTTTTCAAACGAAAAATACTTCCTAGAGTTCCTATATTGGAGGAGAAGGAGCTTCATGAGACCGTAACAAGATGAAATTTGACCGTGATCTCTTCCATCTTTCTTAGCAAACTCCCATAAATCAGTAAACTATTTTCTGTTAATCGATGTAACCACAAAAGCCTGCTTCATTACTTCAGCAAAACAAAAGCAGTTCAGATGGCCCGTTGATATAACGTCATAATCATTTGATCAACGCTTTACAAGTATTGTGCGGCCTTCCACATAAAATCTCTCTAACTGTCTTTTAAATTTATTTATGGTCTTCTAGATATATAAGTCTCCTCTGAAGTTAGCCGCGAATTGTTGACACTTATGTAGAGCGAAAGGAGTTAGAAAGATAATTTTGATTAATGGGTCAAAGCACATCAAAAGTGTCATTTTGCAGCGCCAGATTATGGACGAAAAAACCGCAACAAAGCGGTTTTCTGTCCAAAAATTTGCATAGTACCTGCAGGGTGCCGGCTGCTATTTAGGGACGTGATTAATGTGGATTGCGACAAATCTAGATTAGCTTTCGCTTGTGAGTTCCTGAAGTGTTTTGTTGACTTCAGAAAGGAGCCTATATTATCTATGGCAGATGAAGTATTACAACCTCACTACAATGTTTCTTAAACTTTGACAACGTTAAGTAAACTTTGATTCACTTACCTAAACGTTAAGTGCAGCAGATACAACTTGTTTCAAACGAACAAGGCAGAAAACTTGATCCTTGAATCATCACGGGTTACCCAAGCCGAGAAAAGAAAGTAAATAAATTTGCGAATTCTCGCAAAAGAAAGCTCAAGGAACAGTAAACTGCAAGAATATAGTCGTGGTAGCACTAGATGCAAAAGGCGTACAACAACTGCTTTCGCTAGTAGGAATCCAGAGTGTCAAACGGCGTAAGAATTTTCTAATGTCCGTTAAATAAACGAGTCAAAGCACTTCAAGTCTATTATTTTGCGGTAGGGCCCAAGGGACCAAAAATCATAACAAACTATACACAAAACTTAAGTTAGAAATAAAAGAAAAAAGTAGCAAAAAATATTGCAACGATAAGTGAATCGTTCGGGTTCTCGGTGCGGGTCCCCTCGCCTTTCATCCACGCCGATATCAAGCTACTCGTGTCAGTTTTGCGTGTTGTTATTATCCATGTATCCAGACTACGAAGAAAACTTTCATGTTTTCTTTGCGTCCGTTGTCTTTTCTGCTTTTTCTTTCCAGTCTCTCTTTTCAATTGCCTTTGGCACGCATTCTGTTTTTTTCAGTGTTTCTATCTGCGTAGTTTTGACAAACCACTGTAAATCGCATTTGGAGGTAACTATCACTTAATAATAATGACGACAATAACTTTATCATTTTACTTATATAGCGCATTACGGTGCGTCTAATGAATACCGATACTCTTTCGGACTGGCCATGGCATAGAAGAAAATATTACTTGAAGAATTGTAATTAAAGGTGAAACAGGGAAGGAAGGGAGAGGAATGGGGTTGAATCACTATCAGTAGTCGTTTAGACTATTGTAATGGACTTTTGTATGGCCTTCCTAAGTCGCAAATAGCCAAATTCAACGTGTGCAGAATGCTGCCGCTAGACTTGTACTGAGTTTAAGTAAGTATTTACATATTTCTCCTGCGCTTTCTCAACTTCACTGGTTACCAGTACAACATCGTGTTCATTTTAAGATCATAAATTTAAAATTTAAAGCTATTCATGGATGGGCGCCTAGGTATATCATTGAACTAATTAACATCAAGCCTAGGTCTGTATATAATCTTAGATCAAATCAAAGTTTATTACTTGACCTTCGTAAGGGAATCATGCTTGCCACGCTGGGGGACAGATCATTCTCTGCTGCTGCCCCGTACTTTTGGAATGCTCTGCCAGCTGAATTACGTGATATTAAATCATTTTCCATTTTTATATGTAAGCTGAAAACTTATTTATTTCGGGCAGCTTTCTCAAAGTACCCTGTCTGACAATTATTTTTATTAGTACTACTAATTAAGTTTCTTATTAAGATCCTTATTCATAATTAAGATCCTTATTATAGATATTCCATATCATTCTTATTTTTAACATACATTGTTAATATTAATGTAGATGTAATTAGTTTTATAAATTTGAATTTACTGTAGTATTCCAAGTTGTTAAGCACTGTTGATCATTGAATGAAAATAGCGCTCTAGAGGTTATTAAGTTATTATATCATTATGAATAAGCTGCATCTTTTCCTCCTATCTTAGTTCTTTACTCTAAGTAAGGTTGTCACACTCACGTTAGCGAAGAATCTTCCAGACTTTTGTAGAGCGAAAAAAGTTTGAAAAATGATTAAGATTAACGGATCACGGTACATACTAGTGTTATTTTGATGCTGTAGAGTGCATTTGCTATGAAAAGATGGGACGATTACTTGGAGAGAAGGAGCTTCATGAGACCGTAAGAAGATAAAATTTGTTAGTGATTTTATCCATCTTCCCTGGCACAAATTCCCATAGATAAATGAAAATGGTATCTATGTTACTTGATACGCTTTGCAATTTCCTTATCTGATATTTTGAGTGTATCAACTCAACGAATGAGCACACGAAAGAAAACTCCTACAAACTTATCAAAGCTGAAGAATTTATGGCGGAAGATACAGCTCTATTCCATAGTTATGGACTTCCTGCGGCGCATTAGCGTCACTTCAAGAGTTCTCGCAGCGCACTAACGGCAATTTTTTTACTGAATTTTTTCTTTTTTGACTCGCACGACGGACTTTGTGGAGGAAAAGGAAAGAAGGAACTTTATTTTAACTCGGATTGTTGCGGCTGACTAGGCATATTAGCAATACATGCTGATATGCCGAGCAAACTAAATAAGTGCTTAAAAATCCCCACCGTCATGAGGCAGACTAGTGGGCTATTTACAGAGTGCAGCTGAGGAGTTGAACCAGGGGCAACCGAGAACAAATCCAGTGAGTGGCAGTGTGGAGGACTTGAACCTGGGACACCGGATTACAAGTCCAACACCCTAACCACTCGGCCAAGCCGCCTTCACGGGGGCCTACCACACGGACGAAAAGGAGGGACTTCTCGGAGTCTAGAGAACTGCCTCCGTAAGAGTAATAATTTTTAAAATTCATTAAAAAAGCGGCTGAAAGCGCCTCAAATCTCTGTGTTATTTTGCGGTAGGGAGTGATGGACCGAAAATCATAACAAACTATACACATAGACAGGTAAAAACGCGCGATAAAATATCCCGACGTTTGGGCGACTCTATGACGCCATTATCAAGGGTACAAATGAAAATAAAATTAACAAATGCGAGTTCAACAGTTACAACTAATTTACATAGGGGAGGTAGCTACTCAAATACTTTAGCACGGATAGAATCCGTTTGCACGTTCCAACTCGGTGTTAATTGTTTGATGTAAAGCATCTCGTTGACAAGACAATCGAATTTGTTCATGCACTTCTTGAGAACTTTGAAACAGCTAAGAAGGTCCTCAGGGACAGCACCTGCGTGGTCGATGTCGTCGTGCTTCCGTACTGAAGATGACGTGCTGTTATGGCTATCCACGCGGGCATATAAATGCCCGCGTGTGTAACCAACATAGCTCCCTGTATCACACAGGTTACATTTAAATTGGTACACTACACACTGTTATTACTAAATTATTACACTACTATTACTACTAAGTACCACTGTTACTAGTTTTACAGTATTGTAATACACTATACTATAACATACTAACACAGATATTGCTACTTCTAGTACTGCAATTAGCTTAACCAGTCACTTATTTATTAGCAACTTTTTATGAAATTTATCTAAAGTATTATTCTTCATACACACATATTTTTCTATTTCAAACTTATTTTTAACCTTTAATTTGAAGCCAGTTATATAGGTTTATATATGAGTTCTTCTGCAATCCCATAAATAGTAGAATAGAAGTATAGAAGGTATCTTGCTCTTCATTGCCGTTAAATATATTTATATTGAAGTATTGTGGCTTAATTCACTTTGTTTTCACCTCCGATGTAGATAAGAAAGTTTCGATTGCAAGCACACGGCTTGCAGTCTTCTTCGTGCGAGCCCATCACGATCCACAACAGCAGTGAAAAGATCCTAAGACAAATAATAGCATTAATCAGCATTTGTTCCTCAAGGCACTGGGACAAGCCTCGCTGGTAAGTACATTATGTCATTGTGTAATTTAGTTGTTTCCGTTGCGGACCGGGATTGCTTATTATGAAACTGAAACGAATTATCCACCGTTCCCTTTTAGAAAAAAAACAAGAGATACCAGTCTTCGCTCGGGATAGAGGATCACGTACTTCCTTGCCATTTAGTATATTGGGTATGTTTTGAAGATGATGTAAGCTTAAATGGACTGGAAAAACTATATTTGTTTGCCTATAATCGTTAGAGTCCTATCCCCGTAGATACTTATGACTCGATCGACTCAATTGTAATTCTTGATCCTCTATCAGACTCTTACAGCCGTGTTTATTTCAAGTCTCATGAAGTTTACGAAGAGAACTGCAGCAAAAAAATATTTCAACGTCAAGTGAATCGCTTGGGCTCTCAGTGCGGGTCCCCTCGCATTTTATCCGCGCTGATATCAAGCTAATCGTGTCAGTTTTGCGCGTTGTTATTATCCATGTATCCAGACTACGAGAAGGACGTTAATATTGTCCTTTCGTCGGCTTTCTTTTGTGCTTTATATTTCCAGCCTCTCCTTTCGATTTTTTTTGGCACGCATTCTGTTTGTCTCAGTGTTTCTATCTGTGTACATTTGACAAATCACTGGCAACGACTTCATGTAAATCGCATTTCGAACTGACTATCGCTTTGTAATAAAAATAATAATAACTTTATTATTTTACTTATATATCGCATTAGGTGCGTCTAATTTATACCAATACTCTTTCGAGCGGGCATAGAAGAAAATATTACTTAAGGAACTCTAATTAAATATTAAATGTGAAACAGGGAGGACCGAGAGAGGGGGAGGGGGGGGTTGGATAAGCTCCATCTCTCCTCCCTTTCACTTTTTAAGCTAAGTACGGGTTATTTCACACACGTTAGCGAATAATTTTTCAGACTTTTTTAGAGCCAATCAAAGTGTTATTTTGGTCCGGACAGATAATGGAACAAGGATCAAACCAAAGTGAATTCAATAGTTGTCAGTACAACAATTGATATTAAACCTGCAGGGTGCAACTATTTGTGCCTTGCCTCGAGGCCAAATAAGTTTTCGCTTTCGAATTCGTCAAGTGTTCTCTTGAATACAGAAAGCACTCTTTATTTTTTATAGCAAATGATAAATCACCATCTCACGAAAAGTTTCCAAAACTTGGCAGTAGCAAGTATCATAATTTCATTTGGATGAAAGTTATGAGTAGCAGATACAACTCTTTTCATACGAAAAATACTTCTTTGAATTGCTATATTTGAAGTAAAGGAGCTTCATGAGACCGTAACAAGAAAAAATTTAACTATGATTTCTTCCTTCTTTCTTAACACAAATTCCCCTTAATCAATGAAAATGTATACTCAACAAAAGAACTCCTATGTTTGGTTGGGCACCGAATATCTTCAATACTTCAAAGCAGGTTGCTTGTTATTTCAAATAGATTTCTTAGCTGAAGCTAGAGAAGGTCTTTACCAGCTCTATTTTTAGTTTAAGTCATCCTTTTATTCAAGTTGACTATTTTTTCAACGATCAAAGTTTGTTTGGGTGAGTGCAAAGAAACGTAACCAGGAAAATACAAACTATTTTCTCTTAACTGACGTAACCCAAAAACTTGTCTTTCTTACCTCAGCAAAACAAAAGCAGTTCAAATGGCCCATTGATATGGCGTCATAATTATTCGATCATCGCTTTATAAGTATTGTGCGGTCTTACAATTAAATCTCTCGAAGTCTCTTGTCCTGTCTTGCTTAGAGACGTGATTAATGTGCATTGCGACGAAACCAGATTAGCTTTCGCATGCTAGTTCCTCAAATGTTTTGTTGACTACAGAAAGCAGCCTGTATTCTTTATCGCTGATAAGGTATTATTGCCTCACGAAAAAAGTTTCTAGAACTTTGACAACGTGAAGCAAAGTTTAATTCACTTACCTGAAAGTTATGAGTGGCAGATACAACTCGTTTCAAACGAAAATGAAACAAGCGAACGTTGTAGAATACTTATCTTGATACGAAACACGTTGCAGGAGAAGGAGCGTAATACAGAAAACTAGTTTAGTAAAAAGATAATATTGCGCTGCGACTTTTGCTATCGTCGCGTTAAGTTAGAAAAGAAATGTTTATGACCTTACGTTCTTTTGGTACTCTAACTGATATGATCCATTGTCTAATATGCTGACCGTATCAAGGCACTGAAATAAGTCTCACTGGTAAGTACATTATGTCAGAGTGTAATTTAGTTGTTTCCGTAAAGGGCCAGGACTTGCCAATTATAAAATTTAAACTATACATCTACCTGTCTTGGGCAACAACAAGAGCTACATGTCTTTGCTCTCGAGATTGATCACGAACGAAGATCGTTAAGTTTCTTGCCAATAAGCACGTTAGGTATGTTTTGAAGATGGGAAGATTTTCGAATGTATGTTGTCTAAGGTAAAACCGTAGAAAGAAACTGACACAGACAACTCCGCAGTCGATTAAGATCTTCTCTGCATCATCGTTTTCCAGACACGTTTCCCCCTAATTTTCTAACCCTATATACTTTCAGCTGGCTCTACATTTTACTACAAGTAAAATGCTGAGTGTTGTCGCTGAAGATAACCGGTGAACTGTATACTAAACTGTTCTTTCAAAAATTTTCCTTTCGGTGAAAGGCTCAGTTTAGTGCTTTTTTCATTTTTTACTTCATCACTTGTTACAATGCCGTTCTGTAAAGGGACTTTAATCAGAACCTTCTAGAAGAGGACATTCGAATATGGTTGACCTCTGTTCAAGAACTTACTGACTTCAAATATCACACCAAACACGAGAGCAGGCGGTAAATCAGTCAACGTTTAGTATTCCCCTAATGTTGCCCTTTATCTGCTTTGTATTAATAGAACCGCTTCGAGAATTTCTTGAAATATTGCCTAAGGGACCGGGGAAGAACTGATGTGCTTTGCTCTACCGCTTTTTCATTTTTTGACTTACCTCTTCCAACGTCCGCCATTCCGATGAAATAGTTCTATTTACACGTAACGGATCAGCGCATTTGCTGTTAAAAGACGCGTGTCGTGGGATTATTATTTCAAGGCTAAGGTCACAATAGCTAACACACTGGTTTCACTTTCGTGTTCCTGTTTACAAGTTGAAGGCTGGTTGCGGATGAGCAATTTTAAGTTTCTTGTCTTGTCTGGTTGGAATTTTGACGCCTAAACGAAATTCAGAACCGATTTTAGTAGTTGTTTCCGACAAGAGATATTTACATTTTCTAAAGAGGCTTAAATGTGGATTCTTATCCTTGTTGCTGCTCTGAAAAGGACTTTGATCAACACATTCTCGAACAGAATTTAGATTTGCTCTATATTTTGACACAACCCCCATTAAGTAGCTGTGCCTATAAACTCAACGGATCAGCGCAGAAATCGCAAGTCTGACGTTTGTGGCTTTAAAGATGCCATAAAAAATGATGCAATGTCTAGAGATTATTTCTGAAGGTCACAGTTTGTAACTAATCAGTTTCACTTTCATGTTCTTGTTTATTAGCTTCTAAACAGCTGCCCCTCCCCTCCCCTCTAAAATCCCGATTCCTTCCAGAGTTTTCTTAACTCTGGAAAGTAGGGGCCTGTACACAGGCTACTGTTTATCAACTGGACGGAATTATGACGACTCTTTATTTGCTGAATGAAAACCCTCCTCTAGTATAAAAAGACTTTAGTTCTTTATGGTCGTTAAATACAGTCAATTTAGCCAGTTTTATCGCTTAGGCCCAGTTCAAACGTTGAATTTCACATGTGCCGAACTAAACTCCTATTTCAGTCGTTCAATTTGATTCAAGTCGTTCAAAGGCAAGATACCCCAACTCAGTATAAGTGAGCTCTTGGATGATTGCTGCACGCGCTGTAGCCTCTGCTCCTCTTGAATCTTATATATATTTTTATTACAAATCCCGTAACTAGTTAACTATAGATTTTCTCTTAGTTTTAGTATCTATACTACTGTAAATAGCTCCTAGTCTTTTTTCTTTTTTAGTGTCCCCAGATTAGTAAGGGATTTTTCCCTTGCTAGACGGCGCTCGACACTTTTAATAAAGTTTTACTACTACTATTACTACCACGTCGAATTTAACTCAGTCGAATTCAACTCTGTTCGCTATCGATATTCCCAGGCGCACTACTTATTTTCTAGACGAAGACGTCTATTGAGTGTTTGCTTAATTGCTTCACAGATGCTCTTGTTTTGCTATTTGTTTTTTGCTTCCTTATCTTAGCTTTTCGTCATGATACTTTCACATGATTCACGTTCTATCATTTCACTGAAACACGACCCACAACATGCCACAGAGTTTCCTACTTTCCACCTAGGAGTGCCGTCTTCGTTTTAAAAAACCGAACACCTCATACAAAAGTAATTACAGCACGTCAAACAACTGTATTTTGTCTTTTCAAAGCAAGAACTACAAATTCCTTTGTCTCCCACCATTTTTTTTTTTTTTTTTGTGCTGTTTTGGCTTTTTCGCGTATGGCATTCATAGAATTCGTGGCGATTTGTGGATAATAAATGAATTATAATAATTTCCTGTAATTCATGCCTTAAATTCGGCACATGTGAGCACAGGGAGCCCAGACAAGCGACGAGTCTGGTTGTTTATTCGAAATATAAAGGAATGTATGGGAGACTATTGAAGAGTCCTATTATCGTAAACTTATATCACGAAATTTCTGAGTTAAAGCTCAAAATAAATGGAAACCTACCTCACTTGCTGTGCATTGTCGTTTCTGTGGCTCTAAATTGCCAATTTGAGCGATTTGGCGGGTTTTGCTTCGACTGTTACTATACGTTATAAGAAGGAGACAAGGGTGGAAAGCTCATACGTTATAAGAAGGAGACAAGGGTGGAAAGCTCATACGTTATAAGAAGGAGACAAGGTTGGAAAGCTCATACGTTATAAGAAGGAGACAAGGTTGGAAAGCTCATACGTTATAAGAAGGAGACAAGGGTGGAAAGCTCATACGTTATAAGAAGGAGACAAGGGTAGAAAGCTCATACGTTATAAGAAGGAGACAAGGGTGGAAAGCTCATACGTTATAAGAAGGAGACAAGGGTGGAAAGCTCATACGTTATAAGAAGGAGACAAGGGTGGAAAGCTCATACGTTAAAAGAAGGAGACAGGGGGGAGGGGGTGACAATGCTCATTTAAAATGTTTGTTTTGGAACAGGTCCCCCCCCTCTTGCCTCAGAACTTACAATACAATACTTTTTCATTTTAAATTACCGGCACTCTTACTATATGAGAGGTGCTTAAGTGAATAAAGTTTCTGTCTTATTACAAATGGGGAAAAGATTGGAAATGCGGATGATACATGGAAAATTCCCAAAATTATTAATATAAAGTTGAATAAAAAAACATTTAAAGTCACTTTCCTCCTTTTAAAATATTTGAACCAAAGGATCTTTTGTGATACCAAGAATTGTACGAGATTTTTAGAAAAATTAAAGATGTTTAAGAAACTCAGATATATTTCAAGATATTTACAATTTTTGTAGCCATCAGTCTCAAATTTCGCTCTTATGTCAAGCGAAAGAAGCATACAAAATAATACTGATTAACGGTTTAAAGCACATTTAAGCGTAATTTTTTCTCTTGGATGTTAATAGACCAAATATCATAACAAATCAAGCAAATTTAATTAATGGTTTTCAGTAAAACAATTGATGTATAGCCTACAGGGGTGCAGCTATTTAGAGACGTGATTATAGTGTTTGGTGTTGAAGCCAGATTAATTAGCTTTCTCTTTCGTGTTTGTAGGGTGCTTTTTTGATCACGGAGAACAGCCTCTTTTCTTTATCTTAAAAGAAGTACTACTGCCTCGCTCTGAGGTATATGAATTGACAACGGTAAGATTACTTTATTTCAGTTGCACCAAGGAATAACCAAAACTACAACTCCTTTCAAGCGAGTTTAAAATTAGTTCAAACTAGGCTAGGTAACTTTCCATCCTTAGATGGATGCGACATTCGCAAATTCAATAGTTGTCAGTAAAACAATTGATATTAAACTTGCAGAGTGCAGCTATTTAGGGAGGTAGATAAGGTGTTCTGCCTGAAGGCCAAAGGAGTTTTCGCTTTCGCGTTCGTCGAGTGTTTTGTTGACTACAGAAAGCAGCCTATATTCTTTATCACAGATGATCAATTACCACCAAAAAGTTTCCAAAACTTGGCAGGAGCAAGTACCTTAGTTTCATTTGCATGAAATTTATGAGTAGCAGATACAACTCTTTTCAAACAAAAACTACTTCCTAGAATTGCTATATTGGAAGAGAAGGAGCTTCATGAGACCGTAACAAGATGAAATTTTACCGTGATTTCTCCCATCTTAACGCAAATTCCCCTACATCAGTGAAAATGTTATTGATGTTATTTTGTTATGCTCTGTAATTTATTTAATCTAATATTCTGAGTTTATCAACTCAAAAAAAGAACTTCTATGTTTTGGTCAGCAAGTGAGGTAGGTTTCCATTTATTTTGGTTTATGATGTGAAGTTGTTAAAAAGTAGCCTTGATTCTTCGCTGCTCAATTTTCCTTCATATTCCTAGTCCTGGCGTCAATTTAGCTCCCCCCTGTGAATAAAGAAAATTGACTTCCTTGTCTCTGACCCACCCCTTTCTTAAAAAAACATGTCTAAGCACGTATCGCTAGATCTTGACACATATACTATTTGCAAAGACAACCCTGATGTCTATTAACAAAACTTTGGTTTTGCGCAGGTTCAAACAAGAAATGGCTGCTGCATTTGAATACACGGAAGAGCAGCTAAACTACTTCAGAATTTGTTACGTTGTCACTGATATTATAACAGAGGGTCTGCGAAAAATCTTTAAACAAGAATGGGACAGTCGCCACAAGACAAGACTAGGAGAATGGAAAGATCAACCTAAAAGTGGACTGGACTTTTTGAATGGGGAGTCCCTAAAGAACAGAAGCAAAAACAAACGGCTGTTATCAACTATGAAAAATGGCGATAGAGCTGAATGGGATTGTACCATGCTGTTTTACGCTATTCTTTTTTCAGATTGTATCCACGGTCTCAATTCAGTGGTTCGATCAAACATAGATAAACTAAGAAATGTTCGGAATGAAATCGCACATGACGGAGCAGGCCAACTCTCTGACGGAGATTTCAATATTGTTATATCGCGGGTGAAAACTGCATTCGTCGCCCTCGGTCTTCCCACATTAAAAATCGATGAAGTCCAAAATCAAACAACCTTCCCCACAGAGGAGTTAAGTGAAGTTTTAAGGGAGGTTAACGACCTGAGACAGGAACTTAAAGAAAAAGAAGAACAGAGGCTTGCCTTGCAAGAACAGTTACACGCAGATGTCTCTCCATTTTGCATTCTCCCTCCTAAACCAACACACGACATCGTTGCTCGAGAATCTGAAGTTGATGAAATTATGCGAAACCTGCAAACACTAAAACGCACCGATGATGGGATGAACATACTGTATTTGTCAGGAAATCCAGGAAGTGGCAAATCTCAGCTGGCCCGTTTAGCAGCCAAGCGATTCTACGACGAAGACAAAGAAACACCTTCCGCAGCTTCATTCGTCATGACACTAAATGCTGAAAGCCCAGAAACAATTTTGAATTCGTATGTCCGTTTTGCTCAACAGTGCAAATGTCCCGGATATGAAATAACAAACACTTACGGCTCGAAGGATTTGAACACAGACGAGAAGCTTTCATATCTCAAGTCCCTAATAAGTGCAAAAATTAAGCATTACACTTCATGGCTGGTGGTAGTTGATAATGGGAACTCTATTTCAAGCGGTCATTTGCCTGATGCAGGAAACGAGGTGTGGGCAAGGGGCCAGATGCTAATAACAACGCAGGGCACTGCGTCTATGCCGTTAACAAGCTCTTCCGTACAAAACCTTTCCGTCAGCGCAGGAATGCAACCTAACGACGCATGCTCTTTGCTGAGCATTCTTTCTGATATCCCAACTAATGACATAGAGAAAGAAGTTGCTAAGGTATTAGACTACCAGCCACTTGCCCTAGCGGCTGCAGCCACGTATGTGCGACAAGTTCGTCAGAGTAAGGTATCCTCGAAGTTTGGCTGGAGCGACTACCTGAAGAAATTGGAAGAGGGGAAACGAAGTGCTACTGAAATCAGACTTGCTGAGATCAATCCAAGCTACCCAAACTCCATGACCAAAGTAATAACACTCGCTGTCGAAAAGGCGATGGCGGACGATATACTTTTCCATCACATCTTCAATTTTCTCTCTGTGTGTGCATTACAGCCGATCCTTCAAGAAGCTGTTATCGAGTACGTCAGAGCAGTAGATGAAGATTTTGAAGATGAAGATATGATGAGAATGAGAATGAATCAATGTTCATTATTGCTGATAGAAGAAAAAGAAGAAGAGGAAGAAGAAGAGGAAGAAGAAGAGGAAGAAGAAGAAAAAGTGAGTGGTGTCTATATTCGAGCTCATGGTATTGTTCACGATGTTATTAAATCTGCGACGAAAGATTGGACAAAGGATGAAGTTTACGAAGTGGTATATGGGGCTGTAATGTCATTCTCAAAATTCGAAAAATTAGCTTCTATTGATGTGGGAACAAAATTAGCTCCCCATTTAAAGATGTTAAGCTTAAAACTTGAACATGTGGTAATTAGAAGAGAAAAGCCAGAATTCTCCGAAAGAGGACTTAAGTCTTTGAGTTCTTACGCTGGTGGCCTTTGCACCCTCGGTGACATGTGCCATGACCACAGTGAGTTTGGAGCAGCGTTAGTCTTTTATAAATTGCAGTTAAAAATGATTGAATCAAGTCACGAAGGAGAGGACCTGAAAAAAGCAGCATGTTACAGCAACTTGGGTATTGTACATAACGAGCTGGGCAAAACATACCAAGCAGAAGACTACTATAATCATGCACTGGAGATTGAGCTGAAGAAGCTGGGACCTGATCATGTTGATGTTGCAGCCTCTTACAACAATCTGGGTAGTTTACACACAGCGCTGGGCGAAACAGATCAAGCAAAAGACTACTATAACCGTGCATTGGAGATTCGTCTGCAGAAGCTTGAACCTGATCATGTTCATGTTGCAGCCTCTTATAACAATCTGGGTATTTTACACAGTGACCTGGGCGAAACAGATCAAGCAAAAGACTACTATAAGCGTGCACTGGAGATTCGTCTGAAGAAGCTTGGACCTGATCATGTTAAAGTTGCAGCCTCTTACAACAATCTGGCTATTTTATACAAAGCGCTGGGCGAAACAGATCAAGCAAAAGACTACTATAATCGTGCACTGGAGATTTTTCTGAAGAAGCTAGGACCTGATCATGTTGATGTTGCAGCCTCTTACAACAATCTGGGTATCTTACACATTGACCTGGGCGAAACAGATCAAGCAAAAGACTACTATAAGCGTGCACTGGAGATTCGTCTGAAGAAGCAAGGACCTGATCATGTTGATGTTGCAGCCTCTTACAACAATCTGGGTAGTTTACACAATGACCTGGGCGAAACAGATCAAGCAAAAGACTACTATAATCAATCACTGGAGATTAGTCTGAAGAAGCTTGGACCTGATCATGTTAATGTTGCAGCCTCTTACAACAATCTGGGTAAATTACACAGTAACCTGGGCGAAACAGATCAAGCAAAAGACTACTATAAGCGTGCACTGGAGACTCGTCTGACGAAGCTAGGACCTGATCATGTTGATGTTGCAACCTCTTACAACAATCTGGGTATTTTACACAAAGCGCTGGGCGAAACAGATCAAGCAAAAGACTACTATAAGCGTGCACTGGAGATTCGTCTGAAGAAGCTAGGACCTGATCATGTTGATGTTGCAACCTCTTACAACAATCTGGGTATCTTACACATTGACCTGGGCGAAACAGATCAAGCAAAAGACTACTATAAGCGTGCACTGGAGATTCGTCTGAAGAAGCTAGGACCTGATCATGTTGATGTTGCAGCCTCTTACAACAATCTGGGTAGTTTACACAATGACCTGGGCGAAACAGATCAAGCAAAAGACTACTATAATCAATCACTGGAGATTCGTCTGAAGAAGCTTGGACCTGATCATGTTGATGTTGCAGCCTCTTACAACAATCTGGGTATCTTACACAGTAACCTGGGCGAAACAGATCAAGCAAAAGACTACTATAAGCGTGCACTGGAGATTCATCTGAAGAAGCTAGGACCTGATCATGTTGATGTTGCAACCTCTTACAACAATCTGGGTAGTTTACACATTGACCTGGACGAAACAGATCAAGCAAAAGACTACTATAAGCGTGCACTGGAGATTCGTCTGAAGAAGCAAGGACCTGATCATGTTGATGTTGCAGCCTCTTACAACAATCTGGGTAGTTTACACATTGACCTGAGCGAACTCCAAGAGGCCAAGCATTGTCTTGATCGTGCACTGTTAATTTTTATTTCGAGATACGGTCAAGATCATGTTAGGGTACGAGAGGTCAGGAGGAACCTCTCTCGGCTACAACAGAAAAGGAGGTGCGTCGTGAATGAAGGTTTAAGCTGCTTTGAAAAGAAGAAAAGATGGACTTGTAGATAGTCTTGAAACTGGGCTAATTTATAAACGGCGAAGGCCCTTAATTCTTTTTAGACGTTGCTGTCCCTTTGCTGGAGAAGTTTCGCCAGAATCTAGACCGTTTTGATATTTTCGTTATATTTGATATCATTTGAGCTTCTTGTATCCTGATCTGCAAACTCTGTGATCGGAGACAGGTTAAAGACGTTTCCTTGCTTGAAGTCCCACGTTCCAGGACAAAATCGTTTATGAGTCGCCATATGGTGCTGCTTCTTCTGAATTATGACTTTTGATTGATTGGCTTGTGTACATATCACTCTCTTCTTATCAGCAACGTAAATTTATAAAGTAAAAGATAGCCTGGTGGTTTCGTTATGTTTTATATTCGATGGAGCTTAAACTAAAAACAGGCTCCTCCTGTAAGAAGGAGTATAATTGACAAGGTTTCCAAATGAATAGCTCAGGACTTAATAGCACTGTAGATCTCAGTCTGAGAAGTTTCAAAGTATTGTAATAGATTAAGAGACTCCTTGTGATATTACCTTAGAATTTGAAATTTCGTTGAAGTGGAGACACAAACGCTTTATCTATTATTTTCTCATACATTTTTAGATGAATGTCGCGCGTTAACTACAGAGTGTACGAGGAGCTTCGTTTAATCGGGATGATTAGGTCTAGTAATGGTTGATTTCGACTAGGTGCATCTCAGTTCACCGATCTTTAGAATAATGACGGACTATATATACATTAGCCTTTTGTGAGAGCTTATATTTGTTTGCGGTCAAATGTGAGATCGTAAGAGATGATGTTTTTTTCAAATACACGGACATGTTTTCGCATCAAATAGATACTTGTGTGGTTATTATCTTTCGATTTTACTTTTGGAGCGTGCAGTGGCCCCTCCCCACCCAGATTATTCAAGCATGATTTGTTTTAGCGTCACTCCTTTGGCAAGCTCGTTATCTATTTTTTTATTATACTGGGTGAAACTCGAAGAGAGTGCCAAACTTTAGCAGCGGCTTCAGTTGTGTATCCCAGGCGCTTGTTTCATTTTTCTTCCCCCTCCCCCGGGCCAAAAACCTTTATGTACATCTTTGGTTTAGATCCGTTGGTGAGGTTGCCGTGTACGTCGTTCCCTCCGGTTTGATGACTCTGTTTAAGACGTAGACAAGTCACATGGACTTTTGTTCGATCATAAAACAGTCAACTTATGTGTTTTCTAAAGCTTTCGATTGCAATGTTCTTCTTGACCTTTTTCATTTTCAGTTGTGAACATTTGTGAAAAGAGGAAAACCTCACAGCTTTGAAAATGGCTTTTCGTCGTGCAAATTAAAATGGATAGAGCAAAGAAACACAACACCCACAAAGAATAAAGCATGTTTTATCATGAATTTGCAACTCTACATCACACTTATAGGTCGTGGCAGTACAGACCCTGCAGCGTTCGGTCCATCCAAACCCAATGAGGGCCAATATGCCCCAGGACACTTTGAGCAAGTGAGGTTAATAATAAATGATTTATTAGAGGCCAGTCTGACCAAAATTTGCCGATTTTTGAGAACAAAAATACAGGGTGTTCAGGCGCATTGCAATTTGAAAAAAAATTGATCCTTTATTTAAGGAAAACCGAAGGTAAAAGTTTAAAACAAACATGGAGGAAAAGCCAGTAGAAAAAACCTCGTGGTGACTTACTGAACGGCGCATGCGTGCACGCGATTGCATAACAATACGTCGGAACACACGGCCTACGACCGTTTCCGCGAAAACGGTCCGTATGGCAAAATCCCAACCGAGTAAAAACTAATCACAGCGCTCGGATTTACCTCAAGACTACTTGGCCGTATGAAACTATCAAAGTGACCCTATGGGGGACCCATAGATATATTATGCAGAATACAATTGTTTATTTCATGCGGTCAAGTCTAAGGTTAAAAAGTAAACGTGATATTTAATTCTTATACCCCCTTAACAATGAGTAAGTTCTTAAGAGGGAATAGTCGGTAGTTCAAATTTTGGTAAATGTTTATCCCACCTACTTGTCCGGCACAAAATTAGCCGTCATCCCTACAACAATAACTTCACCAATCATTGATAAGGTACATGCCATCGGTGCCATGAGGCAATTTTTATGAAGCAGAATACAAATTAACATTTGAATCAGTGTCTGTATGATTAATATATCGTGTTTCGATGAATTGTTGTGGAAACTGGTAAAAAGTAGAAAACATTTTTCAAAGCACTTTGAATGGATAATTAATGGCTAGTGTTTCGAGACAAGGGCTACCTGAATTTAAACTGATAAGAACGTCTTGGGCTGAGATTTGATGGCCCGAAAATGTAGGCAGGGTAAATCATAGATCACGAATTATGGATGAACCCAAGAGGAACATAAATGGTTTAAATGGAGGCTTGTTTTAAACAATAACAAGGCGACACCACAACATCGGGAGCTACATTCCCTACACTTTGCGAAAAGTCATGAGCTACTTAAACGTGCACCTGCTCTTTTGTACAGAGAAGATGCAGCAGACGGGGCCTTTTGTGTTAATTGTCCTTCTCTAAGAAGACTAGAATGTCTAACCCTTTGCAGATGTCATAGCAAAAGTAACGCATGCTCCTGAGTTATATCAAGACCCTGAGTGTTAGTCTGCCCTGGGGCTTGAACCAGACCTCTAATCTTAGACCTCGGAGCTAAAGTCGCCCAGGAGCCATCAAGCTCGCCAAATTGAGAAGCACTCTATTTTTTTTTTACTAGGTATGAACAGACTATCCTGCAATTGTCCTGCTCGAGATGTTGATAATTTACAGAGCTGCATACTAAGAAATGTTATGTTTACAACAATGAGTAGTGGAAATATGATAATTTTGTTGTCTTTATTTGAAAATGATGTGGTGTTCCTAAGATTTTTGGACGATTGTAGTTTGCTGGTGCATGAGGCTAAAAATCAAGGAGGTAACAATGTACTAGAAGGAACGAGAATGGCGATCATGAGGCATGATTTATTTTAACATACCTTCCAAGGTAAGTAATGTAGCGGCCGAGTTCTGATTTTGGACGCTTGCGGCCAATTTTTTAAATTTGGAAACTCGTGTATGATTTTTTTTTTTTTTTTTTTTTTTTTTTAATTTTGACGGTAGTGTCTGATTTTTGACAAAGAGACCGATTTTTCGATTTTCGACAGCAAATGATCAGTTATCTAAACAAGTCAATTATCCTAGATTCCAAGCGCGCCTCCAACTAGACCAGTGGTGGCCAAGGAGAAATGAGAAGAAAACTCACTTGTGATTTCAATGGTGAGGTTACAAGTGACATTGTTTCCTGATTGGTCCATTGCATGATACAGAGTAACACGATTCCTTTATTGAACGATTGAGGAGGTTGGTGGATTTGCTGATAATGAGTTGTCCGTAGCAACCAGTTTCGTGCAGGTAACCGACGATAAAAATTTTTCTCGTTCAGCATAAGATGACATGGGGTTTTTTGGACATGTGACACCAAACGTGAGAGGAACAAGATCTGGAATGGAAAAGAGTTCGTTAGTTTCAAGCGAAAGAACAAACATAAATCAAGCTGACATATCACCTGGTGTCAACTCTAACCTGACCTTCGTACAGAGTTTTACTATTTTTCACAATAGAAATGACGCATGGAACACTCATCGATTTCCCAATCGTTAAGCTCGCAAATAATTTATTTTTATCAGCACTTGCACAAAATATCTCCTTGGCTCGTTATCAAAATGGCAGAACCTATTATCAGTCGGGTCGAATACTGGCTTGGTTAACGGGAACATACAAAAGGCTTTTAAATCTTTCCCGAAATAATTTTTAACTGGAAAATAACAGTTTCCTATAAAATAATGAACAATTAAAACTTATGATCACACGAACACAATAACATACGCGAAAACGTTTATCGGAGGCAAAAAGCTCAATATAGTATGAAGGTGGCAAGTTATGGGTAAACAAGTTGTGTACAAAAAACTTATTTAAAAGGACTGCTGGACACAAAAATAAAAACTGCGGACGTAACACAAAGTTCGTACTGATATGGAAACCAGAAGAGAACTTAAGTTCCAAAAAACATGGTTAGGTAGTTATTTAAAGCCTTCTCTATTCGATTATTTCCTAGAGGGAATTTTCTGTGGAATAATAATGGCATAGGGTAAAATATGGACTGGACTGGACTGGACTGTTTTTTGGACGATTTCTTGGACGAATTTTTTAACGATTTTTTGGACCATTTTATAAGAGGGTCGGCACACCTTTAGTACTCAGGGAGGAGTGGGTGCAGTCGAAAAGTACTGAGGGAGGGGTTGGGAAGAGTTTTGTTACTCAGGGAGAGGTGGTAGGTTGTAATTGTAAACACTACTGGTTAATGGAGTTTTTACTCGATCGTACAGGTTATTTTGATCGGTTTTTCGACTGCCTTCAATCAAAGTGTTTGCGCTGGGCCGCGGTGTTTCTTTAATTTTCAGTAATACGAAAATGCCACGTATACAGCGGACGTAAATCTTTATTGAAAATATCGCGTTTACGATCTTCCACTGTAGAGTTACTAGTCTGGCGTAGACTATGCGTATGCCTTTCGAGTCGACTTGTGCACCATCAGTTTTCCTTTGGGTATACAGTGTGTAATTACCAGATTTATCTACCTTCTTTTTTTCATTGAAGTTATCAGACGAGATCACGAGATTCCCTGTCGTTCGCCCTTGACTAGAATTCACAAGCACTATCGTAATTTTTACGTTTGTACGTTTACTATATGAAATCATTTTTGGTACAATCGAGTGTCTCGAGTGCATTTAGCGGGTTTTGATTGTTTTTAAACAGGCGCGCGGAAGAAAATTTAGTGGTAAACAACTAAGACAATAGAGTGTTTATATCTCGGAACTGGCATAGGGTAAAATATGGACTGGACTGGACTATTTTTTGGACGATTTTTTGGACTATTTTGGACGAGTTTTAGGACGATTTTTTGGACTATTTTTTGGACTATTTTTTGGACAATTTTATAAGGGAGGAGGCACACCTTTAGTAATCAGGAAGGGGTGGGTGCAGTCGAAAAGTACTGAGGGAGGGTTGGGGGAAGAGTGTTATTACTTAGGGAGGGGTGGTAAGTGGTTGTAATTATAAACACTACTGGTTAATGGAACTTTTACTCGATCGTAATAATTGTTGATTGTTTTTAAACTGGCAAGCGGAAGAAATTTTAGTGGTGAACAATAAAGAAAATAGTGTTTATCTCTCGGAACTATCGATCTGATAGTTGCCCCTTGGAAATCTGATGTTCTTAAAACTAGCATATCTGCCCGAGAAGCGAAGCTTCTCGGGCAAATATTTTTTTTAAGAACATCAAATTTCCGCGGGGCAGCTAACAGCTGATAGTTCCTCGACAGAAACACTCTATTGTTTAACTAGTTATTTCGGTGTTGTGCGAAATTTTGTGATCTCGTCTGATAAGATCACTGACAAAAGGAAGATAGATATATTCACTAATAACATACTGTATACACAAAGGAAAACGTAAAGCAACTGATAGTGCACACACAAGTCGACTCAAAAGGCACACGGATAACTCAACAGTGAAGGATCGTAAACGAAGGATTTTAAATATAAATTAAAGTCCAGTGTTTACGTGGCAGTTTCGCTTTCGCATAACGGAAATTCCGATATCTCGTCTGATAAAATCAATGACAGAAGGAAGAGAGATAAATTTGGTAATTACACACTGTATACACGTTTTTCGAGGTGTGCGTTCTCGAGGTGTGCGGTCTGCGGTCTGCGGTCTGCGTTTTCGAGGTCTGAGAGAATATTGCTTTGTACGATTGTACCAAAAATGATTTCATATAGTAAACGTACAAACATTAAAATTGCGATAGCGCTTGTGAATTCTCTATTTACGGCTAAAGTCAAGGGCCAAGGAACGGAAATTCTGTGATCTCGTCCGACAACATTAATGACAAAAGATAGATAGATAAATCTGGTAATTACACAAAGGAAAACTGACGGTGCGCAAGTCGGCAAAAGGCACACGCATAACCTATGCCAGATAACTCAACAGTGGAGGATCGATAGTAAAAGCGATATTTTCAATACGAATTGAAGTCCAGTGTTTACGTGGCAGTTTCGCTTTCGCATGGCTAAAAATTTAGAGAAACGCCGCGGCCCAGCGCAAAATGTTGATGTAGGAGAAGTCAGTCGAAAAACCGATTAAAATAATTATTACGATCGAGTTAAAGCTCCATTAACCAGAAGTGTTTACAATTACAACCACCTACCACCCCTCCTTGAGTAATGACAGTCTTCCCCCACCCCTCCCTCAGTACTTGTCGACTGCACCCATCCCTCCCCGAGTACTAAAGGTGTGCCTTTCCTTATAAAATGGTCCAAAAAATGGTCCAAGAAATGGTCCAAAAAATAGTCCAAAAAATCGTCCAAAAAGTAGTCCAGTCCAGTCTATATTTTACCAAATGACGGTCACTAGTGTGTCGCCGTACCCGCGACCACAATATCACAAAAATAATAAAGATGTTGTTACTCTTATTTAGCAAACGACGAAGGGTGACGTGATTATCTAGATAACGCTGAACATGCTCACAAACGACACCTTTTTTCGTTTCTTGTTCGTGCCCGAAAAGCCGAGGTCGAAAATATTGTAAATGCATAAATTGAAAGAAGATCAAAGCGGTCCACAAAAAACATTAGGGACTTTAAGATACCTGGACGGCTGACCTCGAGGACGGTAATATTAGGCGCGGAGGACTGGGCCGAAACCGACGTTCTTGGCGAGAAACTTTCTACGTTAAGGAGCGGGTTGTTTGAACGGAGGACGGCAGCGAACCTGAAGTTTCTAGCTCTGTTCGTAAATCATGGCATATGTTAAAAAGACTCGCGAAATGATTGTTACTGTTTACGAGGAAAATCTACTGACCGACGAAGAGTTCCTGTTTCTGTACGAAGCTAATAAGCCAGTTAACTTAAAGCTGCCATACTACGAGTACGAAGAATTTAACTTATGGCTGAACATTTATGGTGAATAGAAGTAATTTACGTGATACATGGAGTGAGCAAAATAATTCTGGAAACAGATGCCAGAAAATTCAATTTCATTCAAGTTTAGTTGACATATTCGCCATCACTGCGAAGCGCAGCAAACAAACACTCATTCGCGATGGTATTTTACACTTCAATTTTTTAGCTTTTGTTTATCAAAACAAGAAATAACAAGAAAGAAGTCTTCCTTGGGTCTCCCAAGATTTTCGACAATCTAAATTTGTCCATAAATGGATGTTTCATAGTGTTGCACATTGTTGGCATAAAACCTTGTTGACGCAGTTCTCAAAATTTAGCTGAATTGAAGATAGCTAAAACAAAGTTTAGCTAAAGAAGGGCAAACTGTTGGTTTCTCAACCGGCCGACTGTTATTCAGGTAAAGCTACAAAAAACACTGTGTTTGGTTTCGATATCTTTCTACTAGCAAACATGGCGATCAAACAGGGCGGTAAACACACGATCAAACATGGCGGTACACACACACACACAGACACACACAGACACACACACACACACACACACACACACACACGCACACACAAAAAAAAACCATAATTGCATGGATCTTTTGTAACACTAAATACCTCATTTTCGTTCGCGCCAAAAAAATTAAACTTCAAAAGATCGTTTTTGATAAATCAAAGACAGTTTGTTTCACAATTTGTGGCAGGTGTAACTTGGGGAAGGAGGGGGGGGGGGAGAAACTGTACGGGAGGGGGATAGTCTGGTACCCTCTCCCTTTTTCCCTCTTTCTTTCCCATCTCCTATCATATCTACCTCACGGAGTAATCTGTAATCTTCGTCACTTTCGATGGTCTAGCATTTAAATACTCAGGCATTAAAGGGATAATCTCCACCAAATTTCCACATTTAATTAAAATGTAGATCTTTTGCCAAAACGACTACTGGAAGAAGAAAAAGTTCCCTAAAACCTTTCATTTGATTAAAATTGTGTTGCAAAAGCGCGAAATTCACTCAATTCAAAGACCGGAAGTTGAAATGGCTCCTAGTTAAACATAGCCTGCGAACAGGCTCCCCGTTTAATCAGACGTGGGGACACAGAAACTTTCCCCTTTCTTCCCCTGCTTCGCGCCCTTCAAGCCGGGAGCCTGTTCGCAGGCTCAGTTGAACACGTAATCAATGACGTAGAAAGGAGAACTGAAGAACATACGAACGATCGTAATGGAGTCCGACTCTAGAAATTCGAGTTTTCCTTTTCAGATTCATCGTCGGTGATCGAGAGTGCAGACGCTCAAGGAACTGAACCATATATGTGTTTGAGCCTTAAGACAGTAAGACTAGTTCTGACTCCTCGAATGAACCAGATGATTCCGATCCATTCGAGCGATTACAAAACAGACTGGTAAGCGATTTCTCTGAGTTACCGTCAATTTTCGCCTTTTGGCGAAATCTCTTCGTTTGTCACTTCACAAAGTGAAGTGATCGTTAGATTTGAGAAATGCAGCAGTGTTTGGCCTTAAAAATGTAGGACCTCAACTTGATTAGACCGGCATTTGTTTTGAACACAATAAAGCTATTCTTTCACATTCACTGCACGTGTTATGTAAATCTTAAACTTGCGTAATTCCTCATTCTTTTACTTCTTCTTCGCCTTCTTCCTCTTGATCCGAATTTTCCTCCTCACTCTGAACCGGGTTCGACGTAATAAACTCCTTGAGCGAAGTGCGTTGTGCGCTTTTACTCTTTACTGGAACGGACGTCTGACAACCTGCCAAGTTATTTTAGCGTGCGGTTTGGTTACTTTCTTCGGGACGGCCAAACTACTGTCGCAACAGATTTGTATTTTTATGTATTTTCAAGTGACTAAATTTGCCTCTAGCGGTACGACTGCTCCGAAATTGCACAGAGAAATCTTTCCCTATTTTGGGAGTTTGGGTGCTGACATCTTGAGCTTGGGGTGAATGCTACCGATGCAAAACCTAATTGTTCGGTAACTCTCTTTGGAAAGGGAGAGCTGTTCATTTTCTATATGTGCATCGAGGATCTGGAACACGCACCGGGTAAATGAGTTGGGTTATAAGTTTGAAAGAGCTTTTTGCTACATTTTTCATTCAATGAATACAGGTTCATATTTGATATTATATATGCAAGGCTAAAAAGATTAAGAAAAGTTATTAAAATGCTAAAACCAAACGTTTTCGGCTGTTTGTCATCATCAGGGTTGAAAGTGTTGACCGTCTGTACATACATACATATCTTATGTGATTCCCGATGGGAAAAGTTTGGAGACATAAGAAATGACTTGTTTGTTCAAACTGGGGTGGAATTGTTGGATCATTAGCCCCTCGACGATCCTACGCTTGTGGAATGTTTCTGCTGAGGGGAGAACACGCCAAGTGAAAGAATGTGATGGATTTTCCCGCAAGTGTTTTGCAGGTTCAGAAGTGTGAGTAGGACAGGTTTATATTTCTTTTACAGGTAATACATACCCCCTTGCAGTTTTCCGTTTTCTATATGCTCCACGTAGATGTTGTCGATTTTGTTTTGATAATCCCGCGCTAGTGTCACGACTTGTGAAGATGAGAGTTTTTTTTTCGTCCTCGAGCCTTTGTTTCTTTTTTACAGGCGGATTAATATAAAAAAATTAAGGGAACAGCATTGTATTTTAGAAAGGGCTTTCATCTTTAAACCCATAGATTTCGCCAGAACTCACTGTTCCTCAAAAGAATCTGCAGTGAAGTAGTGAATGCTGCACAGACGGCTACAGTTTGTTGGGTTCTCAAAATCGGATCGCGTGTTTTTCATGGCTCTCGTCCATAACCTAGCGAAATTAGGATCTTCGGGTCATTTATGAAGGCTTACTCCATCGCTACCCGTATTGGAACATCCACTGACCACACATCGTTGCGGTATTATTGTATTTTTGGGCTACGTTTTTTATTGAAGAAATCTCGGTGCTCTTGTGAAAGAAATCTCAACGGAAGTTAAATGAGTTCTCCCTTCTACGTCACTTCCTTTGGGGGGCAAAGCCCTACGCTCGAACCACGCGTTGAGAAAAGTTTCAGATTTAAACGAAAACAACAAAACATTTACCCTTTTTTTCAAAAGATTTGTTTTATTTAAGTTGTTATCCGTCTTTTCTCAAAAATTCGTCACAGGCGAGAGAGTATCCCTATAAGCTTGAATTAACAAATGGTGAATGCCATAGCGTATACTATTGAGTTATGGATGCACGCGGGAGGTTGCTAAGCACGAAAGAAGCGTAAGAGTCGCGCGAGGCGATAGCCGAGTGCAACTCTAGCTTCTTGAATGCTTAGCAAACCTCCCAAGTGCATCCATAACTCAATAGTGCACGCTATGGCGTTCAGCATTTGTTTTATAACATAACATTGATACATTGGAGGAACAGAAGTCCTTTTATTGAGCTACATCGCAAAAAAATGTTTAGTGTAGTCTTACATGACAACAGAAAACAAGCGCGCGAAAATTCATTCATAACAAATAACTGCACACTAGCAACTCGATAAAGTTTAATCACGCTTCCTGAAATACCGACCAAAATTCCCTTTAATTTATAAGCTCTGAATCCAGCAACTGGTTAAAGAGTTCAGCAGAACTATGAACAAACTGTGGTTGCCACAATATGTTATTGCATATTGCAATTAGTCCATAATTGTTTAGATCGTTATTTCCAGTACGCAGCACTCTTTCATTCATATGTAATTAGCTATAGATTGGGCTAAAAATTATTATTCATAGCGAGTGTGAATGTTTTGTATTTAAAAAAAGCGGTTAGGACGCGAAATAAAATTTAATTCTCATCTCTAAGAAAGGTTGTCTTGTGAGGATATATTTCTTCATGCCGGAGACGGAAACCACATGAGGAAACAGTGGTGTTTACCATTTGTTTTATTAACATAACATTGCAACATTGTAACAAGAGTTCCCTTTTATTTAACAAATCTTACGTGATCAGAAAAAAACAAGCGCGCGCGCAAAAATAGTCCTAGCATTTGCTCACGTTAGCAGCATACACCCACAGGCAAATAGTAGATGATGAATTAACCAATCAGAGCGCGCGCTTTGCTTTAGCTATGTTATAAATGAAAATGGAAAAATCAATAGACGAAACTTCTAAATATGTCTAATAAGAATAAACTTTCGACAGCACTAACATAACAGCTTTCACAAAAACAGTATTTTCAAATAAAATTGCAGTTTCTGTGCTATCTTTAAGCCCTATAATAAAAGCAACAAAAATGACTGGGATTTGCCACACACGTACAGTGCGAGTAACCATTCTAAGCAACAGGGGCTCTCCCACTTTACGCGAGCGCACTTGCCCTCTTGTGCCAATTCCGTAGTCCGTGGAACTATAACTAAAATCCATTCGACCGTCAACCCTACGAATCACAAAACGTTTGTATGTAAGACTGAGAAATTAATACATGTATCATCATAATGTACAATGGGGTGAGCAGCAGAGAAGGCAATAAATGCAATGATATCATTTACTTAAAGTCTACAAGTCTTTTTCAAAAACATAAGCCATCTTATGTCAAAAGCCCTCTGTACATAACTCTATCAAAACAATATGCAGCACAGAATTTAAGCTTTATGTAGCTTAATGTATTGAGAGAATTTAACTGTACATACAAAAATCATGGTAATTGTACTTTTCAGCTGTTTATACACAGCATCAGTGAGCAAATAGGAAAGAGGGGAAAAATAAAATATAAATTAATGGTCTGCATACACTGATAGAGATGAGATCTACAGACAACTTAATGGTACAATAGTCTCTCCTATGGGTGCTGAGTAAACTTTATTTAAAATATAGAACTTATTTATAAAGAAGCTACATACTAAGAGAGAATTTATAGTACTGCATGTGGGTCATATGCCCACGAAAGATCTTTTTGATTTATGATTTTTCTTCAGCATTGTTGCCCATATTTAATATCAAATATATATTTCAAGAATTTAAAACCCACTATAGGATTTTTTTTTCATTTTGAACATCTAAATTCAATTCTCCCCACTTACAATTGGTGTTTCATCAATTGATACCTACAATGTACATGGACTAGTTGATATTTTACTTTCTTCTTTTACATGTAATTTATCGCTTGCTCATGAACTGATCAATTAGATTAAACAGAAACTAACTACGTTTTCTGATACAACTACATGACTTGTATATTCTGTATAAAAAATGGAAATGAAATGTGTAAAGAGGGCCTATTGAATCATACATATTCATTACTGTTTCAAACCTTTTTCTTTGTCCTTCTTTCTCTTTTCAGCAATGAGGATGATTAAGAAAAGAACAAGGGCTTCAACAACGATACCAATAAAAGGCCACAAAGGGCCCAATGGATCTGTTAAAACAAAACAAGAAAGCAAACAATAAAACAACATGATAACATTGACAGGTCAAACCGTATGTTGAACAAAACCTACGAGAGGCTGAGTGATTCTATAGGACTCATACTGTACTATAACTTGCAATCACATGATATGTTGTGCTAAGAAATGCCATCATTCAATTATATTTTGAATCAAATGAAAGCAACTGGCATTTCAAGAATCATAATGCTGATAATAATCAAAATAACCAAAATAGTATTAATATAGACACTGATAATTGTAGTGTTATGGATAATGCTCAAAATGATGACAATTATAATTATTATAATAATAAATAATGGTAACATGACCAAGTAGATTCCAATTGGGTCTGACTAATCGTACCAGTGATTAACGAAATCAGACAAACATGGAGAAGGAGTCTGATTTGTCAGTCACAGCTGAAAAGTAAAGCTGTAAGTACAAGCATGGTTGTTGCTATGGTTATTGTGATAAATTCTGTAATTGGTGGATATATAAGCTGAGTGGACGTAGTATGATTGGCTGCTTGAGCTGTCTGATTACAGCCAACTGTCTGATTTCACTGCAAAGGAATGATAAGTGAAGAATAAAGCATCAAATGCACTGATCCCATTTAAGGAAATTGCAATGACTATGATCACACTAATAATAATGATAATAATAACAACATTACCTGTGTGCTACTACATGTAAATGCAGCTGACAGTGATAAATCTGAGGAAAATTAAACATAAATGTACATGTAAACCATTTGCTACCTTTCTATAATATCAAGAAATGAATAGATATTCTAGTCTTCTCGGATAAGGACGAATAAACCGTAGGCCCTGTCTCCTGCAGGGTTAGGGGTAGGAGACGTTAATTTACCACGCACAAGATAACTGTGTGGTGGATGTTCTCCCATGGGATGGGATGGGTGGCATGTATTTCTAGTGGGCGTAATCAGCCTCAACAACCCGAGTTGAAATAAAGTTACCTGTACCTACTACCATGACATAATCCTTTCATCCCTAACGGTGACTTAAGCATCTACACATAGAATGTAATTTCTCCAAGCTTACAAGACCACCTTGAATCAAACATCAAGGTGACGAGAATTAAGTTAATGATCACCAACTAAAGAGTTTCTTGATTTTTCGACAAATTCTCCTCCTCAATAAAAGAGGAAATATATACAGAAGAGAATGAAGAATCTAGATGTTGTCGGTGTTGGGGTGCAAAGTACGTCACAGTAATCTCGTGAGTGCTTTCTTTAACGCCCCTTGCTTAACCAAATTAACTAATTAATAGATGCAGGAGACGGGACCTACGGTTTATTCGTCCTTATCCGAGAAGACTAGAATGTCTATCCATTTCTTGATATTATAGAAAGGTAGCACATTCTCCTCAGTTTTTTTTAAGACCTTGAGTGTTGGTCCGGCCGGGGCTCAAACCATCGACCTTGACCTCCCGCACAACAGTCCAGCGCTCTAACCAATTGAGCTAACCGGGAGGCGGTTAGGCATTTACCCTGGTTTACAAGGAAAAAATGGTAAATACAGATCGACATGCCGTCTATGTAAAGTACATGTAATGTAAAAATTGGGCTATTGAAATTTCACCAGGACACTGTGCTGGGTAGCCTTAAAATTTTGTTATCTCTAAAGCTGAATGAACCTTCCCAGGTATGCTGTACCAAGAAAAATGTCTCACTCGACCAAATGCTTTCCCTTCAACTCCCAGAAGTGGCTGCAATGTAACCTCTCCATACAAATTTAAAACTCAGTCTATTCAGCCAACAACTGAAGCAAGATGTTTTTTCCTTCTCATGACAAGAGTTAAACAACAAATATCCTGGGATCACTAGGTTCATACAAAGCAATTTATCAGTTCAAAGGTGTTAGCTATGATGTAATTATAATTGTTCAAATTTTCTAAACTAGCTATGATGAGAGATTTACATTTCTAATCAGATAATCAGATGCTGATACAGGTATTTCTAGAAATAAATTATAAAACTGTGTTTTCATCATGGGTACTTTACTTTCTATTTAATAATGGTATGGCTGTTGGCAGTCAGGGTACTTTAATTTTTGTTTAATAATGGTATGGCTTTTAACTGTCGGGGTATTACAGAATTGATTGAATGCTTATTAGCCCAAGCAGATTCTTAGTGGCCATACAAAATGTACAATGCAGCTCTTTTACCCCTTTAAACTCCCGTGAGTGATTAAGACAGAATTTTCTCTTCACAGTATCAAATGAATACAAAATCACACTGACAAGTCACGAGAAGAAAGAAAAATATCAATAAGGGGATTATTAGTTGATCCATTACTAAATTCGCCGAAGTAACAGCTAGCAGAAGAATTGAATGGCAGACAGTAACAAGAATTACTTATAAGGTCTTGCAATAGTTCATTGTACTTACTCTTAATAACTGTGTAATCTGTAACGTTGTACTCCTTAATATGCCTCAGCTTTACTTCCAAAAGGCAGGTGTACTTTCCCCCGTCTTGGACACCAACCTTTATAAGATTCAGAGGGGCTAAAAAGTCCTGTTTCACATCTGGATCTGGATTCCGCACACTCTGCAACAACTTCCCATCTTTAAACCAGGAAATCCTCTTCAGTGGGGTGCTGTTTTCATTTCCTCTTCTAGTTAGGTTGCAGAATATTATAATGCCATCATCTGGATTAAGAACACTGGAAACTGAGACTTTCACTGTTGGAATTTCATTTCCTGAAATGCAAGAATGTGTAAACCATTACATGAAGATTGTAGTGGCCGACACAAGCGAAGCAAAATTTCGACAACTATGAGTTTCGCAAATGAAGACACACTATGATGCGAGGATATATTTTATGGACAAGCCTTGAATCGTTTTATTTAACGTAGTCGTGGTATCCAAGTACTTATCATCAACTGAAATATGAATTTATAGGGAAGAAGCTCAGCTAAATGCGAATAGACAAACCAACATTCCAAAGATTCCAATATAAAGGCAAGATGCAAAGCTAGCTAAAAGCTCAAACAAACTCACAAACGAACTATATATAAGCTCAAGGAAGGGAACATTAGCACTCACATAACACTCCCGCTTGTAAGAATTGAACCAAAACAAACTTCAATATAAGGTAGGTATTCGGAAGCGAAACGGGAAATCCAAACAGACACTTTTACTCTAACACAGAAAACTGTAGTCTTACGGTAAATATGACAACAACCATTAAACAAACCGCCAAATGATAAACTAAAAACTTCAACTACTCTCCTCTAAAAATCACACACGTCAATGTTAAAAAAGGGTCCGTGTGATTTGCTTACGATATTACTTCGTAATCTCAAAGCACGCACACACGAGTCGCGCGTGCACAAGTTTGTTAACGTCTTCTTAACAGTAGGCAAAAGGCGTGGCAGCCGTTACAAAGATGAAGATTATTGGCCAAAAGCTCAAGCATCAGATGGATAGATTTTTCTGTTAACAAATACAATTTGTTTCCCAGTTGGAATGGAGATGGCTTATAGAAAAATTTTGCTGCAAAAGGATTTTTATAAAAAGGTACTTTACCATTTAAGATGAGGGCATAACTTTTTGACGATCACTCACCCTACATGTAAATTGCACATTCAAAGTGAAAAATAACAGGAACTTTGACTCTGAACAATGGCAAGTAACCACACTACAGCTTAACAGCTCATCCTATTCTCAGTGGTTTAAAGGAGATAGCAGTAGTGTTTTTCCCCTCAATAAGATGCCAGTCTTCAGAAAAGTTACCCCCATCCCTTGCATTTCCTTCTGCTTTCTGACAGTTTATTTTTACTCAATTCTGTACTATGTGGATAGACACGACATACATAATAGACTTACTTATGCTGTGAGAGTACAAAGTAGTGAAATTTCATCTGAAATGCATAGACTTACTTGTAATAACGCTAACACTAAAGCCATGTCTCTTTGGTAAGCTTACACTTTTCGCAAAAGCATGGCACTCATAACTTCTAAGATCACCGTACTGACTGTCATCCTGAATTGTTACATTCTCAAAGTCATGGTAGTGTACAATTTAATGTTTCCTCCTACAACGAAAGCAATTAACTTGTTTGCAGGAGGAGAAGAATATGGCTTTGTACTGTACAGATTATAGAGGGGGAGGGGAGGGGGAGGGGAGAGGGAGGGGAGGGGAGGGGGAGGGGAGAGGGAGGGGAGGGGAGGGGGAGGGGAGAGGGAGGGGAGGGGAGGGGGAGGGGAGAGGGAGGGGAGGGGAGGGGGAGGGGAGAGGGAGGGGAGGGGAGGGGGAGGGGAGAGGGAGGGGAGGGGAGGGGAGGGGAGGGGGAGGGGAGAGGGAGGGGAGGGGAGGGGGAGGGGAAGAGGAGGGAAGGGGGAGGGAAGGGGAGGGGAGGGGAGGGGGAGGGGAGGGGGAGGGGAGGGGGGGTCCTGATCCCATTTCAAGCACAAATTGATAAAAAATTATCATGGCATCAAGTATCCAAGAAAGGAAAAGTTGAAATCTCTCTTGTTATATGTGCGAGGTTTCAGGAAAATCTTGATGTTCTGACAAAGTTAAGGAAATAAAATTCATGGGTCACATATGATTCAGGAGGGAAATCATGACTCAGCCTCGTTCACACTATGTATGACGATTTTAAGAATCCTGCTTTGGGAGTAAAGTCTAAGATCCAGAGGTTGTTTTGTTTTGTTTTCTAGAGCCAGATACATTATCTGTAATACAAAGATATACTCACTTATATTCTCTGTTCTTTGATTAAACAAAAATCTATCCCCCTCTAACTTTCTGTATCGGTTACGATCATCTCTCCTATAAAACTCTATTCTATCTGGTTGAAGTTTACCAGATGCATCAAATGCAATGCAAGTAACGCTTGCTGAAGTGTACTCTAGTGGGTAGATGTTCTCTGGGAAAGGTTCTATAACTCCAAATGGTGGTTCCCCTGGTAAAGAAAGAAAAAAAAAAAGAAAAAGAAAAAATGTACACTTACATCTATTAAACTGCAGGAACTGCACATACATGTATACTTGTATCTAGAAATGAGAAACTGGGGTGCTTTTCTGCATGGGGCCGGACAGATGTTAATTTGAAGCTGTAATAGATTTTTGCCCATACTGTACCTTACGAAGCTGTAACGCATAATGTAACCATACCTAAGCTATCTCTAATTGATATATAAAAAGTTGAAAGCCAAAGTGCACAAGTAGATCCCTCTAAATAATTCACACTGCTTTTTGTTCGAAGTTTGAATAACGCGCATAAAAATTTCTAGATCATTCCGTTATCAGGTACTGTTATTTAGTAACTGCCCAAACACAGATCCAAAAACAGTAACATCGCAAGTTGTGTCATTTTCAATTTTTTTAAAAATCGTCCCGCCACACTGAAACCATGTATTTTAATCCATCATGACATGAAAAGTTTTAGCAAGACTATAGCAACGCTTTGACAAAAAAATATTGCGATCTCAGAATTCCAGCTCAGCAAAAAAATGTGATTTTCAAATTAGTATATCTTAAAGTCTATGTAATGGCGTAAAAATTCTTAGCGCATAAAAACAGTCTTCAATTTCACAAATACGACCTCAAACATCTTTCACTTCCAAATTCATGTATACGATCTTAAGGCCAACGAGCTACTGAAATTTCGTAGAACAAACAACACAATTACGTATATGGTGCTAGCACTCAGTAACACTTTTAGATTTTTTCGATCAGTTCATCCTAAACTTTTAAAACTTCAAAATCAACATATAAGATTCAAGACACCACCTTCCATTTGTAACCACAAAAAAAGAAAAAAACTGCGAGGTTTTCGCCAGAGAAAGCTCGTAATTTGCATCGAGAGATCGAAATTTATTCCTACATTACGACAGTTATACACTCACAAGGCTTCAAAGAAAATTAAAAAACAATGCTAACATGAGATCGCAAATCATCTAGACGAAAGCTTCGGTTTTCTTCAAAGGTTTCAACCGACGGTGAGGTGAATATACTGATTTAACTTCACCAACACATCCACTGTGCTGAAAGTAATTTTTCTCCATTAACAGGACATACGTCCTTTCAAATCTTTATTTTGGTCGGACATCTTATCAATTTGACCGGACATTAATTAGCATTATTATACATTGTAGTCACCATCTATCTTCTCACAGGCTAAACGCCTACAGTTAATTCTGGGAAACAGCGCAACCTACAGATTATTCGCTAATCTGTACCTACAGATTAGTGAATAATCTATAGGTTTCGCGCGCTATACGTGATTTCAGGTGGAGCAATGTCAAGTTCACGGACACCGAAGTAAGAATGGCTTCTCGATTCGCTTCATCGACCCAGCGAGAAATTGAGAAATGACTTGAAGATAAAGATTCGGAAAATACTAAAAGAATGTATAATGAAACAATTATTGGATTCGGTTTTTGTGATATCCGGGATAATCAAGGTCTCGGTTACTGTTATCAGGCTCAGCCTTCGGCCTCAGCTGATAACACTTACCTCGACCTTGATTATTCCGGATATCACCAAAACTTAATTAGAATTATTTAGCATGATGAAATTCACTAGAATAATAATTTTCAGGAACTGCAATTAATTTTTTTTTATTTCATTATCAGCCATGATCATGAACACTTCACTATGCAGTTTCTCTTCATGATACTGCACGGAAACTCTCCACTGAAGTATTTTTCTCGTTCGATATCAGTACTTTATAGTAAACTGATATGCCGGGAAAAAATAAAAGCAATGTCTTAAGTCCTGTTTCCTTATTTGGTTATAAATAAACCTATGCAAGCCCTGAAGGTCACGCCAGAAATACTGGATCAATTGCAGCGTAGCACAAGTCACGACGACCCTCTGGAGACAATAAAAACTACAATTCTGACCGGATGGCCAATGCAGAAAGATGAAGTACCAATTATGATCCGGGAGTAATGGTCTCACTGCGACGAACTATCAGTACACAGTGGTGTTCTTTTCAAAGGCTCGAGTGCAGTCATCCCCGGCTAAATTACTGAGACCTGAAGTCAAATCCAGAATTCATTCCAGGCATTTAGGAGTAGAAGCTTGCCTGCGTAAAGCTAGAGACACTGTACTCTAGCCTGGTATGAAGGCAAAAGGGAGTAACCAAATCAAACAATGTTCAATTTGCAACGAATTTCAAGCTAAAAATCAGAAGCTTTTAATACAAAGCCATGAACTTCCTAACCGCCCGTGGAGTTGAGTAGTTGCTGACCAGTTCAGATTTCATGACAAAGAATACATAGTGCTGGTTGACTACTACTCAGATTTCATGGAAGTACAAAAATTGGAGGAAAACACTTCCAGTTCCGTGATTGAACTCTTTTAAGGACCAGTTCAGCCGACACGGCATACCAGGCACACTAACTACTGACAACACTACTCAGTTTACAAGCCATGAGTTCCATCAGTTTTCAGTCCATTAGGAGCTCACTCACGTATTGTCTTCCCCGCATCATCGCAGATCCAACGGAAAGGCAGAGTCTGCTGTGAAAATTTTCAAGTCTTTGTTCAGAAAACCTCTCAACGACAACAAAGACCCGTAGTTAGCCCTATCGAACCAACGCAACACACCAACAGAGCTCCTCGAAAGTAGCCCTGCACAGACATTGATGTCTAGACGCAGCAGCACCTTACTGCCTACAACTTCTAACCTACTGTACCCCAAGATTTCAGAAAATGTTGATGCAGAGCTTAAATTGAAAACGCAAAAGGCTACGTGGTATCATGACCGCACATCGCGCGCCCTACCAGAATTACAAGTTGGGCAAGACGTAAGAGTGGCACCTCTTCAGAGGAATCAAAGGTGGAAAACCGGCACCTGTATTGAAAAGCTATCAGACAGGTCCTATGTAGTAAAAGCTAGTTCAGACAATCAAATATTCCGTCGAAATCGGGAATTTCTCAAGCCAGCTGCACAACCAGCAGCAGAACAGCACAAACTAGTTGCAAGCAGTGACAGCCAGCGTTCAAAGAGTGTGAATTAGCCTTCAAAGCAAGATTTCAATTCAGCTAATCATGAACCGAAGCCATATTGACACCACAAAGTGTTCCATTGAAGAGAACTCGTACCAGAGTTGTAAAGCCACCCTCGAGGTTCAGTGACCTTGTTGAGTAGTTTATCGTATGAAAATTGACTTCAGCTCAAGCGAACTCGAAGTCTTCATCAGTTAGAAAAACTGACTATTGGACAGTAACTTTAATAAGGACTTTCGACTTTCAGTCCTGTATGAAGTTTCATTTGTTTTGTTTTGTCCTATTTTTTAAATCTTGTTTTAGTCATCTCCTTTTCAGTTTGAACACATTTCATTTATGTTCATATGTTTACTTTTGGAAGTTAGCTTACCCCAAAAGAAGGGAGATGTTACGATAAGTTGTCCTACATCACTTGTCACGTTAGGTATTTCCTTATTTGGTTATGAATAACCCGGTCCGAATGGTTTATTCATTATTATTTTAACCTTTTTCACTTGTGAAAACAAGACGTAAATTCGAGCAACTTAAATGTTAATGAATAAACACTTGGCGACGCGCTGTCTGGCTGGTCAAGACTTTATTTCCTCACGAAATATTCATTACAGGTGTTGGCGACCTGAAATTCAGCTTTTAATTTCGCAAACAGTTTGAAAAAAAATCCTTTCCCCGAAAATATTTTGTCCAGTCTAAGTTCATCCTTTATTAAATATACTTTTACGAGTTGCTACCGCAGACTATAGTTTATTCATCGCTAGTTCAACTTCACGTGCAGATTATTATCTCCTGTTCATATGTCATTCGAGCACACCTTGTTTTACATCAAACGTTTTCAGAGTTGACCAAACACGCAAAAACTTAATAAAATCGCTTGGGTTTTTCTTCGCCTTCACAATTAAAAAAAGGTCCGTTATCTTGAAAGAACACAAAGTGACAGCCAATATTTGCAACGTGACTGATCGACGAAAAGCGTTTGTTTTGTTTTTCTTGCGCATTCATCTGGCATCTGCTTAAAGGCAATTAATACTATTGAAATTATTACGTAGTCATTAAATAAAACTTGTTTTATAAATGATTTGAACAGGCCACTAGCTAACATTAAACTTATAAGTCATTTTTTGACCAGCCTTTGCCGTTGTAAAGGGCATTACCGTGCGAGACTCGAGGGTACATATGTCAAATGCTAACAGCATTTTGTGTTGCACGCAATGCATTAAAGGGCGATTTATTTGCAATACCCCTGCTTTATGAGTTACCTTTCCAATACAGCTCAAACAATCTGTGTCGGTGAAATGTTCGGACATCATGTCCGATCATAATGTGAAATTGGCCGGACATATTCAAAGTTTTGTCGGTCAATGTCCGATGACCGACTGTTATTTTCAGCTCTGCATTCAGTAAAACGGCATGTTTTTGTTGCTTTCCTCCCAAGTTTCATTTGCCCAATGAGATTTGTTTCGGAAGCTCTCGCATGACAAGTAAAGTTTCTTCGTAGCTACCACTATATTATTATAGGGTTCTTAATACACATTTACCCTTACCTTGAGCCTTCACTGTTGCGAAAATTGTGAGAAACAGAGGAATAGTCTTTTCTAATACGGCCATGGTGTTCGCAGCTTTTCATTAACCTTAGCACCAGGTGAAACTCCAGGCAGACTTGAAATTGAGGCTGTTTGACGTAACAGGCCTGTGCGGGAGTGTGTAGTCGTCTGAGTAATATTTATGTACATGCGCTCGTTGGAAATACGAATACTTTATTCTAGAAACGAGAATCTTTAAATTGCACTGATGTAGTCGCGATAAAATCCATCGAGATAAGTCTTTTCTTTTGAAAGGAGGAAAAGATCTCGCCTAAGAAAACTCACAAACTTTTGATTCAAATTTTGTAGTGTAATAGAAAAATCCGAGCCCCAGATGGGACTTGAACCCACGACCCTCCGTGATCTAGTCGGATGCTCTAACCACTGAGCTACTGGAGACTCTATGGTGAGCAAGGGTCAATTTTTGGGCATCGACTGGAACCACATCGTGCGGCTACACAGCCAAGTATTGGTAAGCACCTGTGAAAACTCACTAACAGCATCACGCTGTCACATTAAGGCATATCAAGATGCGGCCAACCAACCTCCAAAGTGAGCATGTAAATTTCATTTTACATGCTCACTTTGGAGGTTGGTTGGCCGCATCTTGATATACCTTAATGTGACAGCGTGATGCTGTTAGGGAGTTTTCACAGGTGCTTTTGATTCAAAGTAAAGGAAATGTTAACAGAAGCGTCGAAATTTAACTGACATGCATAAGCGAAATAGAGTCTGGATATCCATGTTGAACGTACCCAACGGAAACTACCCTCGAGCTTGGGGTGATGATCATAAAATGTCGTTAATTTACAAATCGTACTATTTGAGACCTTTCGTTACCAGCAATTTATCAAGATGACGTGACAACAAGCTCGCGCAAGCGCTGCGTTTTCCTAATATGGCATATGAAGTCCATTGCAACACCAGGTCGTCATGACTACGTGCTTTTTTTTTCAGAATCCGACTGCGTTTTGAGCGAATCGGGCTGGGAGATTTTCTTCTCTGATTTTTGCGAAGTTATTTAAAATCAAGGAGAGTGACAAAGAGTGTTGACCTAAAATGGCTTCAATTCAAGAAGGTTAGTGGAATTTATATATCTTATTAACCAAGCGCGAGGGCCGTACGGGAGAATATCGGCCCGAGGTCTTGACAGTACGGACCGAGCGCAGCGAGGTCCATACAAAATAGACCGAGGGCCAATATTCTTCCAGTACGGCCCCGAGCAAGCTTGGTTAATAAGAGATTTATTATACGACTGAAGTTCAGAGGGGCCCAAGTGCGGTATCATTCGAGACAATTCGGGACAGTGCCCGGTCCAATACTTAGAGAATATCGGACCGGCAACAGAGCATTTTGATTGGTTGATTTTAGTTATTGGCCCTCTGACCGCCCGAGTCGTGTAATAATGTACTGTTATTGCCGATTTTTTTTTTTTTAAGTTTATTTTTTTGGCGAAAGAAAACTTTTTTTCTCCTCATTAATTGCACGTTTGTTTTTTTTTTTTCCTCAGGAGAGATCCAGGCTACTAAAGAACAGGTAAATTTAACATTTGTGCAGTTTGTCGTGAAAAGCTGAAGTATCATTTCCTACAGCTTTTTTTTCAGATAAGGTTAAAGCACGTCAGTTTCTTGTAATTCAAGTGCGCTTGCATGCAGAAACGTGTATTGCGTGTTCCAAGCACATCCGTGTCGAATAGCAGCTGTGGTCTTTTGTTTCCTGTCACGAATCACTAGTGGTGGTTAAAGATTGTAATCGGATTATATTCGGTCATTTTCGTGTCGAACAAGGTAAAGCAGTCAACGCTAAGGAAATAAGTGTCGTGCACAAGTCTTAGATCACGAATTAAGAAACAATGATGAATGTTTGACAGTTTAGGTTTGTCGTCGGATGTACGTATCTAGGGCGTTTACTTGTGATAGCAATAAAACTAAGTAACATTGTAACATTAAGAAAGACTGATTACAACGGTTGTGATGAGCGAAAGTATGACTGTAATAAAGTGAAGAAAACGACAGATACAGTCCTAAGTGTTTGCTGAACCAGCAAGCGCGGACAAATTCCTAACGCAGTGGAAAACTCCTCAAAACAGTTTGTAACTGGTTTTTAAACAAAGCTATTAAAAAAAAAAATTATTTTCGCAAGACTTAGCCGAGAACGAGGTCCGTAAGATAGTTTGTTTCTTAACCTTTCTTTGAATGTAAAAGTTCGCTAATGAGTCAGCGATATGCGGCAGGTTGTAAAAAGTAAGGTGGAAATTAAATTTTTTGTGGCATTTTCAGTCCACAGAATGCGAGGTGACTGCCCCTTAGCAGAGCGCTGCGGAAAAAGCGAAGAGAAAAGGTAAAAGAAACAGATCATGCAGCGGATAATACTGTAACACAAAATCACTTCCGGTAATGGGCGTAAACTTCCGGTCAGCAGTCGTTGGACCAACATTATGTCTCTGTTGAGTCTTCTAAAGACATTAAAGGAAAATTCTGAGTAACTACTTTCCCCTTTACCAAAGTCTCTTCTCTGCAATTCACAAATTCTTTCCCTTTCATGCAAAATCTTCGGGGTTTTCTTTTTTAATACTAAAGCCGGTGTTTAATTTTCTTTTTTTCACATTTTTCAAAATCTTCTAGTCAGCCATCCTGGAAAGACAATCTAAAGATTAAGGTTATTGACGCTGTATGGCTAAGGAATAGGGACACTTGGTGGGTGCTTATATGGATATTAAAGAATTTCCGGTTCAACCCTTTTTCAGAAAGAGATATTTCATGTACCTGAATGGAGTCTCTATTGCATTTATCTCGCATGAATTTTCTCCTCATAAATAATTCTTTATATAATTGTTTCCAATTTCTACGGTATCTTTTAAAAGGATGAAACCTTCAATAAGTGTTAAAGGCAGTCCGGCCGCTTAGCGTTAGAGCATTGCGAAAATTTTCCCAACTGTATTTGATTATTATGTCTTGTTCTAACTCACTAGTAATTTTATTGCATTTAATTTGTATGACAACTGTACGTATCTTTTAGCTTATAATGTAGTAAACTAATGCATGGCTTATAACCCCAATAGGTTTGTAGTAATGAAATCTCTTTAGTTTATTGTAAAATCTCTTTAGTTTGTTGTGGTAATGAAACTTCTTTAGCTTGCAATGTGTAGTATTTACTTATGTATTACTAATACCCGCCAAGACTAGCTAATGCTATATGCGGGTTGTGTAAATTTGCTTTTAATGTTCTATAAACTAATAATAAAATAATAAACAAGAAAACAAACAAATTACAGCATGCTCTAATATTTCACAATTATTCGCCGAAGGCGAGGTGAATATCGTCGAATAATCCCCGAGAGAAAGTCGAGGGGATTAATCGACAATATTCACTGAACCTCAGGCGAATAATTGTTTTAGTATAGTTTCAGAACTCACCAACAGAGAAATTTCTAAAATCATAGCATTTTAGTAACATTTATTAACATTTTATTTTAACTTTTTATATAAGCCGCGTGGAGCGGTTTATATAGCGTCATATAAGGAACCGCTCGACCAATCAGATTGCTGGAAACTCTTTGCTCAGCTCTGAAATTATACTAAAACTTTTAATACAAGGATCTGACAAAAACTGCTGAAGACCAGAAGAAGGAAATCGAAAATCTTCAACAGCAAATTGCGTGTGTATAGGCTTAACCTAAGCTAAAGTAATGTACGAAATAGTACTGGAGATCAGTTTTTGCAAAAAATTAAAATTCTGAGACGTCCTCGGAAGTGTTCGGGTTTCTCCCGATATAATATGGTCTTTGACAAAGGTGCATTACATAGCACAAGAGATAGGGTTGCATCAGAACTCCTCGGGATATCATTCGGAGTTTTCGGAACATCTTCGCAAGTCTTCGGGTGTCTCTAAATATGATAGGGTCTCAGGCTAAATCATAGCATATAGCGCAATGGTTATTGTTGCATCCGAACTCTTGGAGATGTCATCAAAAATTTTGGAAACATCTTTGGAAGTGTTCGGGTGTCCTCGGATATGATCGAGTTACTTAAAAAAACTCATAAGTCTTTGGAATTTTTAAAACGTCCACGGAAACCTATGGGTGTCTTCGGGTACAATCGGGTCTCAAGCTTATTGTAGTGGAGAGCGTAAGAGATAAGGTTGCATCAGAACTTCTCGGGATATCAGAAGTTTTTGGAACATCCTCGGAAGTCTTCGGGTATCTTTGGATATGATTAGTTCCCTTAAGATAAATCTCACGCTTTTGCGGCTAGTTTGAATAGACAGTAGATTTTATTCCACGGTTTCTCCTAATTTCTTTTAATTTGCCTCAATCATTGGACAATGATAACTCTTTTAAACTACAATTTAGTTTTCAGAGGAGACTTAAATGCATACTTGTTTTGAAATTAGATAAGTGTTTAAGGTTTTTCGTCTCTTTTGATGCAAGACGTGGTATCTAAACATTTCTTCGTTCCACTGCAGGGCTTCAAAAGTAGCTTTGACAGAACAAGAACTCACCACTTTTGAACTTGATAAGAAAGTTATTCGGCAAGCTCGGTGAGTGTCAAGTTTAATAAAACAATATAGTTTATGTCCGTGGGAATACCTATGTTTTAGGCCCAACTCAGAGTCAGTTTCAAATTTAGGCTCAAGAACAAAAGCTTTATCACCAATATTCAGTATCATCAAGAAGGGCGAGTAGAAAAAAAATACTTCAAAAAAAAAGGACAACAAAACAGTCTGATCAATCCCACGAGCGAGCGGGTTGAACTATATTTGTGAAAGTGTAGTGCGATCATCCGGGAGAGTGTAGTCGGTGGTGGTGACTGACGTTTTGACAACCTGTGCGGAGGTGATCATCAGATTTAAGTGAATAGTTGCTGTCAGTAGAATGTTGTTAGTCCAGTTTATGTCAAATGTCGCTCAGTTTTTCCGTGATGTTATTGGCTGTAAGACTCACGTGGCTTAAAGGTTTGAGATACTGCGAACATTCGTTAAAGAAAACGATTTTATAGTACTTTTGCTAAGGTTGGGCTATAGTCCACTGATATGTTTTCTTGTGCTGTCTTGAAAAGTAAGAGATGGCGAAATTTTGGCCAAGCATTTAAACAGAGAGGTATGAACTTCGCTACTACGGTAGTATTCCTTCCTCGTTCTCTGAGTTTACTAAGACTTATTTTCCTCTTTGCCAGTTGAAAGAAACGAGGGAATCAGAAGAATGGATGAATAAAAAGTGAGAAAGGTTTTAACGATTCGTAGTTATCTGCGTTCTGTGTTACCTTCATGTCGCAGCTCGAAGTTTGGATAAGGTGATCTACTGGATAATTTTGTTACGGCTTGCATCTGTGGGTATATGTTAACTACCCTTTGAAGAACAGGGCCCAGATCTTTCTTCATTTGTTTTCTAGATATTTTACTTGAGGATTTTCCAGGTAAATTAAAAAAAAATAATTGTACAGATGACCTTCACGACTCGAGTTCGTACCCAATGATGATGCTCCATCTAAGATGAATTCAGCCTCAGATGCAATAGATGTTGCGTGAAGTTTTTGTCGTTTATTTTCAGTCAGCAATGGTAATGTTGTCAGGCTACAGAAATTTTCAGTCAAAATTCTTGTTCGCAAAAATTATCTCGAAATTGTCTGTCGAACACTCGCCTTACACCGCCTTACATTCGCCTTACACCGCCTCCCGGTTAGCTCAATGGAAAGAGCGCTGGACTGTTGTGCTGGAGGTCGAGGGTTCGAGCCCCGGCCAGACCAACACTCAGGGTATTAAAATAATTGAGAAGAATTTGCTACCTTTTTATAACATCAAGAAATGGTCAGATATTCTAGTTTTCTCGGATAGGGACGAATAAATGGAGGTCCCGTCTCCTGCAGGGTTGGGGTAGGAGACGTTAATTTCCCACACACGAAATTACTGTGTGATGGATGTTCTCCCCTGGGGTGGGATGGGTGGAAGGGTGGACTAGCACGTATAGCTTTTATGTTCATTTCTAGCCCCTCCCCACTGCAAACTAATGCAGTGAAAATGGAGTAAATTAAATTAACACTCCATTTTCAGTTTAATAATCTGTACTGTAAGCAGTTTAACAATCTGTGTTGAAGAAAGACCGAGAGAATCTGCTTGCGATGAGTACGACGTTTAAAGTTGTACAGAAAGAAAGCAGCAGAGTAAACCAAACTTTACGTGTAAGTTGCGGAATGTCACACTTTTATTCGTCAATTGAATTTGGTGTCAGAATAGTAAAGCCCAGCCCTTCCTCAAGCAACACGGCTTGTGGATTTGTAAAACCTGCTGGTGTGTAGTGAAACTTCAGTGCGCATGCGTCGCTTAGATCCCTATATTTTGCACTTTGTTTTGAAGGTTCAAGAATGGTGGACTGAGCTCAGCCAGGGCAGTTGAATCAATCACAAATCAATTCCTTAAGAAAGAAGCATCAACAGAACATGTATTGGAAAGAAAAATTAGAGGAAATTTAAAGTTCGCGAATATAAAAATGTATATGAAATCGTTCCCCTTGCTATTAGTACACGTGCATTATGATTTATTGCTTGTTGCTTTTCTATTTTTTCAGGAAGAAAGAAAAAAAAGGGATCGGTAGGTGTTCCATTATTAAATCCTCTCTTGATTTGTAATACTGAATAAAGTTTAACTAATAAGTCACTCACTATTATTTACGCTCTCGATATCACGTTGAACGGAAAAGAAAACGAGCCTATTTTGACTGGGACCCTCAAAAAACAAAACCAAAACGTTGAGTCCTTGGACCTCTAGCTTAAGAATGACTGCCTCATATTTCTCCTTACAATATCACCCTCGAATTACGCATTAACGTCACAGGAATATAGGAAATGGTCACCATTTGGAGAAGCTCTTGCAATTGATTGTTGAGCAAATTATCCTTGCCAGAGTCTTAAAAATGAATAGAAAACAGTATGGAGAATATGTATTCTGATGTTATGGTATAAAAGGTTAAAAAGGCTATTCAGAGCCAAGGTGAATACCACTGGGTAGCCTAGCCCTTATTTTATGAACATGCGCAGTAACATGTTTGACAATCTCAGACATTTGATCTAAGAAGTTCAACCGGTTTTTCTTCTCTGATTTCCTCTTTGAAATAGAAAAGAAGCCGAGCTAAAATGTGCAATCTCCAGGCTGAGCAACGAAGGCGGTTGGCTTCAATCTGGTGTAACAAATTTAATGAACAAGATCAACGAGCATAACGATGAGATAGAAAAACTGCAGACTGCAAAGGGTAGGGTTGGAGATAATGCGCACCAGCAAGAGATATCCATAACTAAAATGAAACTGGAGCTTGGCAAGGCAAGTATATCAAATGTCAAAAAACCACTCTTGAATTAACCCTTCGATCCCTAAAAGTGACTAACTTCTAATTTCATTTACAATATTTCCACTTCTGAATGAAATGTTAAGGTCACGAGAATGAAGGAAATGATCTCAAACAAAAGAAGCGCTCGGCTGTTAACCAAATTCCTGTGAGCACCAGGAAATGAATAGATAACTGATGTAGGGATATAAAGTGTTAGATATCAGAAAATCATCTCCTCGTCGTAGAACGCGTTTGGTGGGAAAAAGCGCGCTAACAGTCGTTCGATTGACGTCTGTGCATGTGTGAACGTTGCAATGGCTGGGAGGGGGGTATTGCAAGGAGTCAGAACCAAAATATCTGACATCTTTGAGGAGTTTTAAGCTAATAGACACGCCAATGACTCACAGTTTGTTACAGCCACATAGCGTTCTGGCAAAGTTCAACTGGATACCCTTTATTACATACGCTTTATGTTTGAAACATTTCTAGTTCTCTTTTTCCCTAGTATTTTTTACCTTTTAAAGACCTATTTAAACCTTTAGCGCTGTTTTAGTCTAACGATTACTTTATTTTCACACTAAGTGACGCTTAATTTTGTAGTTTATTTATATCTTTTAGATGGAAATTGCATTGAGAACAATAAAATGTAAGTGACATTTGATATCGTCTTTTCCAACATGCAGGAAACGTTATAGATAGATCATAAATGTTACGCTAGTCATCTGCCCTAATTCAACTGAAATAGAAAATGGAGGCCTCATTATTATTGCCTAGAGGGGGGAAGAGAGCTGGAATATTTTCCATGTATCACAGTTAAAATTCATCTGACTTAGTCCTTCCCATAGGGCTCTGTAGTATTGGAATGACCCTCAATTTCCTAACGTCCTCCCTTTATATCCCGTTAGCGACAAATCATCCCCCTCTGCTCCCCCTAAATACTTTGTGAACCCCTTGAAATCCCCGTCCTCCCCCGGTGATATATAGTAACGGGTCCTTAGGCGAGGGAAAGATTGGGGATGAGTCTGGTCTCACTCTGAGGTGATATGGTGTGACCATTACTTTGACTGAGAACGACAGGTTTTAATGTTACACCTGATTGTCTGACTGCTTCAGTCCTCACGTTGACTCATTACATGTTTCACTTACCCACAGAGTTCGTGAAAAAAGCGACACACAAATAAACGGAAATATCATAAAGATAAATTTTCTTTTTTTGAAATGACCCTGTCAAAAATACTAAGCATTTTGGTTAATATTCGACTCCTTAAATAAGGTACGAGGTTATCCTTTTTCAGCCTGTTACTTACCAACGTTGTCGGACTCGTAACCTTTTAGAGGGCTGATGTGAATTCATTAATGGCAACGACTTTTTTTAACACGTGCGTAACTGTTCTAAATCTTTTAGCTTCAGAGTTTATAAGAACTTTTTGAATGAAACATTCTTTCCCATTTTAAATTGTAGGGCCTGGAATACGAAAATTTCTGATGAACAAAAAGAAAGAGTAAGTGATAATGTTAATTCGAAAATGTTGTTATTCATTATGAGATTAGAGACCACTCGTTATTGATCGCAGTGGAGGGGAAATTTGGGGGATCACATCATTTTTCAGGAGGACGGAGAAGGAGTCAGTCGTCGCTAGAAGACTGTTAAAGTAGGGACGATCAAAAATTGACTGCCAAAGAGGGGGCTCACGAATATACTAAGGCCTCAGACGGGAGGGGGTGGGGTTACCTTTTCTAATGTCGGCCGAGTCTGCTGTAATACCAGCATGTAATTCTTTAAATTATGCGATTCAGTACCCAGTTTTAGCTTAGGAACTTTTGACACGCCCCCTGAGATCTGATGTCACCCGTGCTTTAGCGCGGCCGTAATTCATTTCATCATAAGCAACAGTATAATAAAGCAACGTAGTTAATCAACAACGCTGTTGCTTGTAAGAAACAGCGTAATAAAGTAACTTTACTTAAGCGCAAAGGAATAAGTAAATTTTACTACGACACGGCATCGGGAGCGAAATATCCTGGCGAATTTTAAAAGAAAATGAAGCCTCTTCTTCCTAACTTTGGTATAAATAAACTAAGTAACATAACTCTTGTTGAGAACGGTGTGGTCACGACGGAACCCAGGCAGGTGGTGGAAATGTTTAATAGCTATTTCGCCAATGTAGTTTCAACAAATCACCGTGAAAATGACTTCAACGATCATCCAAGTGTAAATCTAATCGCTGGCAAAATGCTGCTAGATCAGTTTGTCTTCCAGCCTGTGAGCTGTGGCTATGTTCGTCAAATCTTAGACAATCTAAATCCCCGGAAGGCTGTTGGCGTAGATGGAATTTCACCGCGTCTCTTAGGGCTCACTGCTCCTATCCTAACGGAGGAGATAACACAGCTGATCAACTATCTGATTATAAACCAATCATGGCCAACCGAATGGAAGAGTGGGAACTTGACACCGCTATTTAAAAAAGATGAGGATACACGCAATGAAAATTATCGTCCTGTTTCCATTCTTACTGCCATTTCTAAAGTGTACGAGAAGGTTATGTTTGACCAGCTGTACGGCGCTTTCCATGAACATCTTTCTCCGAGTCTATCTGGGTTCTTGAAGAAACACTCTTTTTATACCGCACTCTTGAAGATGACTAAGGACTGGAGGCGAAGCCTTTACAAAAGGGAGGCAGTTATAGCCGTGGCAGTGGACCTGTCCAAAGCATTTGATTCTATTAACCATAACCTCCTATTGGCTAAATTAAAAGCGTATGGCTCCTCTCCGTCTGCATTAAACTTGATATCTTCCTATTTGTTGGGGCGAAGACAGCGAGTTAAGTTGTCCGGTGTTTGCTCCAACTACTCAGAAGTAATGGTGGGCGTTCCCCAAGGGTCCCTCCTCGGACCGCTGCTGTTTAACATTTTTATAAATGACTTGAACTACGCCATACCGGATGTATCTCTGAGGTTATACGCCGACGACACAACTATGTATGCCTCAGACGTCTCGCCCATGGTTCTCGAATTTGTAGTGAATAATGGTCTTGAGCGATCATCATCGTGGTTTCGAGAGAATCATCTGGTGATCAACAACACAAAGACGCAAGCAGTACCCATTGGTCCCTGTAAGTAAACAACTCACACAACCTACCTGGCGAACTGATTCTTGTACAACCCAGAGTCAACACTACTAAGCATGGGCTAAATACTTTCAGGTAGTTTGGTCCAAAAATCTGGAGCTCTTTAAATAATGACTTAAGAACTTCACGAACACTAACAGAGTTTGCAACACGTATCAGGAAAATTACTTTTGACGTATGTAATTGTACCTTTTGTAGCTCTTAGACTTAATGTAATTCGTACTCTGGATGTAGTTTTAGTACCCTATCTTTTCAGTAGCATGTATATAGTTATATTAGTGTATTTAATAATGTTATTAATTGGTTGATTAATTAATCAATTAGTTAACCTTATATTTTACTTATCATCTCTGAACTTTTATTGTAACTTTTTAGTATTATACTTTCATTTATTTTCTACTCTATTCATTAGCTATCTAAGCTAGGTGCCTGACAAGCTCCATAAATTTCGAGTATAATTAAATCTACCACTACAATCTACAACTACCACTACAGTTACGACCTGGCCATACACAGCTCTGTCATTGAGACACTGCCATCTATCAAAATACTTGGCATTGAACTTGATAGTATGCTATCTTTCAAGGATCACATTACTAAACAGCTTCAAAAGGTATACGCTAAAAGTGGCGCACTTAGGAGAATCAGGCGTTTTGTCCCTGGCAATGTTATGTTATGGCTCTATAGTACTTTCATTATCCCTCATTTTGAATACTGTTGCCCCCTCTTTCTTGGATTGGGGAAAGTGCAAGCGACTCGGCTAGAAGATGCCAACTATTATATTCTTAGATCACTGCTAGGTTATCTCAGGTCTACCCTTTATGATGAATTGCTGCGAATCTTGAATATGGAAACGTTAGACCAGAGAAAGAAATAACAATCCCTTATTCTGTTATATAAATGTTTGCATAACGACGGTCCCAAATATATCAGAGATTTTTGTAGTTTTAGGGAAAGTATGTACAATCTGAGAGGAACCGGTATTAATTTTTGCGCACCTAAATGAAATCTACATTATATAAAAAAATCTTTCACTTCTATGTGTACACAGCTGTGGAATGGATTACCTAAAAGTGTAAAACTGGCCAAAAATATCAACCTTTTTAAGAAGCTATTGAGAATATTGAAACTTTAGCTGCTTCTCCATTTTATACTTGTATTTAAGCGACTCTCAATTTCATTGTACAAAATTAATTTTTAATCTTAATTTTAAATCATTTAAGCTATTGCCTCACCATTTTATACCTGTATTTAAGTGACTTTGAATTTAACTTTACAGACTTAAATTTTAATATTAATTGTTAGTTATTATAATTTCTAATCAATTAGGTTTTGACAGTATGTATTAGGTTTTTTTTAGATTCTCAATCTTAGAGGCACGTACGTATTTTGAACGAGCTCTATGAGCTCCTTGACGCTACGTGGGTAAATAAACTATTAATTGATTGATTGATTGATCATTGCACTAGGCTGAAAAGGATTCATGACCAAAAAAAAACAAAATTTGTGCGATGATTGAAAAAAATTAAAAGTTACCGAGCGGAATACGAAAGGAAAGACAGGATTATGGAGGTAAATATTGATCAATGTAGTTAAGAATTTACTTTCATCGAGGTTTGCAAACTCAAATAATTAAGGTGCGTACGCTAGTCTTGTTTCTAAGACTTTAATAAACGAGGCGGAATGTCAGGTAATGCTTTTGCGCGCGAACAAAAGGCATGACGTGAAAGGATCTGGCTCTAGATCGAGTTAACCTGTGTCACAGTCCTAATCCATTACTTTTAGGCAAATAATAAAGGTAAAAAAATTGAAAACAACAGTTAAGGTTGTTTACCCTCTCCTTAGGAAACAGATTCAAGTATACTCTGAAACAATCGTACTAAACTATGTCTTAAATTCCTTCAGTATTACCTGTTTAGACCGACATGGAAAGAAAAGTAAACTTTAGAGGGTAAGAAAACTTTTCTGTTCTTTAGGCAAAATTCAGAGTAAAGAATAGAAAGGAAATATTGCTAATAGGATAGCCCTTCAATATCATGTGTTTGCCAAATGATTATATGTCAATTTAGGGTCATTCATCGAATTTTTTGTTAGTAAAGTCCTATCGTTTTTATACGATAAACAAAATGATACATATTGCCTTCACTCGTGAGTCAATGAGTTGAACATTCGAAGAGAAATTCCATTGTTGTCTGTTTGAAATCTGAAAGCTTTGTTTTTTAACACAGATCTGTCTTCTAATTTTAGGACAACTGAATTGCCCCTACAGAAGATAAGAAGCTTCCTAATCTACTCACTCCGAAATAAGTCTAAATTCACATTCTCCTTTTCGTTTTTGAGTGTAATTCCATAAAGGATTTTTTTTTTTTTATGCGAACTGGTGAGATACCAGGGCAAATTTTTCAAGATGTTGATAAAATCTTGATAATTTATTTTTGCCTTTCAAACGTCATTGGGTAATGACATCATCACTTATTAATGTTAGTTCACTTTACTTCTTGATACTTTTTTAATCGCAAGAGTCGTTTTTGTAGTCTCCCATATTTCATCTGAGGCCAGGACTTAAATGCTTTTTCTACCTTCGTTATCCATGTCCTCTCTCTTGTTACCCTTGGACACGCCCACAACTTATTGGTCCAGCTCTAAAACAAGAGAATGGTAAGAAGTCTTGGTGAGCATGTAACTGAGGGGTGAGGCGTAAACATCAAGGGGTGAACACGAAGGGGTGAGGGTCTTGCATATTTACACGTCTCAGCTTTTCGATGTTTTATTTCCTTGAAAATTTTGCGCGGGAAATTAGCACCTGGTCATAAAAGATTCATCTCGCTGCGCATGCCTTACAATTTACTGCTGCGTTTTGTGCTCCAAAGGTGAACACGGTGAATATAAAAGAAGGAGACCCATATGATGCCATTGCCCATATCCAGAATAACTTTCCTTTACATTTTGATGGAGAACAAAATCCTCCACTGCCAGTCTTGTGAGTACCACCTCGACCAAACTAATCTACGATCTCCTTTCCCTCCCTCGAGGGTGTTTATTGGATAGATCCAATCGGTGGCTCCCAGTCTAACACGTTTCGGGTTTACTGCGACATGAGGGCTGAAGGAGGAGGCTGGACTCTAGTTTGGAGTTATACGTTCACCAACTACAATGTTTTTACAAGTGTTACAAACGTTGTGACACCAAGGCCACACTGGCCAGCACACGGCTACTATGGCATATGAACAACAGCTCCACTGAATGAAACAGATTATAACGCCGTGAACTTCTCACTCTGCAAACAACTCGGCAGACAGGTCCTCATCAAGAGCAACACAAACAACTGACTGGTGTGTCATCCGGGAACAGGCAACTTGGTTGATTGGCAGGAAGGTAACGTCAACTGTCGAATTGTCAAGCATGTGACTAACACATGTAAGGACACTTTGCCGCCATCAGTGCCGCGACTTGAAATAGTGAAAGGAGTAACGGTATAATAATAATAATAATAATAATAAAATCTTTATTACCGTGTCAATGTATTTAGCTCATAGAGCTAATTGGGGACACCTACTTTTACTAAATTAATAAAAAAAACTATGTACAGTATCATAATAAGTAACAATACAGCCGATAAACTATGCATTAAAATTTTAAAATATTTAGAAATATCAACAGTGTTCAGATAACATAAAAATACTTGTACCATGCAGATAATAAAAAAAAAAAAAAAAAAAAAAAAAAAAAAAAAAAAATCACGTGCTGCAAAGATTGCAGCAGTTGCCACTGTCTTCCACTAGGCTGACCAGGTCAACTCTACGGATTCTAGTTTTAAAGATACTAAGGCTTGGTAGTTCACGCATACCATTTTCTAATTTGGACCAAATATATGGTCCTTGATACCTTAGTGTGTGTTTACCATGGCGTATAGTGTTAAATCGTGGTATTTCAAAGTCACTATTCCTAAGGTTATAACGAGTACCCTTTCGAGTAAATATCTCAGATATGTAGCTGGGTACTAGATCGTTCTTTACTTTATACATTAGTGTTGCTATGTCCTGTAAGCGTCTATTATGAAGCGTAGGTAACTTAGCACGCTTAAGAAGTTCCTCATATGTCTCTGTTGTTGTTTTGAAGACCGCACGCAGGGCTCGCTCTTGGATGCGTTCGATTTTGCGCCCATCTGAAGATTTACAAAAGTTCCAGACTAAATGACAGTATGTTAAATGTGGCATTATAGCTGTTTTATACAGTATGAGCTTAGCTTGGCATGGTATTAGGTTACGCAAGCGCATGAGGACTCCTACTTTCTGGCTGGCTTTAGTGCATATTTCGCTAATGTGTTGTGTAAAGTTAAGGTTCTTGTCTATATTTACTCCTAATAGCTTGATTTCATCAGTTTTCCTGATCGCGTCATTGGCGATGGTGAGAACGCTGCCCTTCTTATCTGCATCTATGTTTCTTGGGTTAATCGTAAGAGACTGAAACTTATCTGGATTTGCCAAGAGGAAGTTGTCCCTATACCATAACAGTGCTTGTTGACCCTGAGTCACTAGAGTAGATTCGACTTCTTCATAGGTTTTTCCTGTCACATATAATTGGTGGTCATCAGCATAGAGCGTAAGGTTTGAGTCAGTCATGCTACGATGAGAACCCTTATTCCCTTATCTATTACCGCTTCGACACTAGCGATACGACTGGCTGGCTTGTCAATGATCCTTGTGGAGAAGAGTGTGACAATCATGTAAAAAATGCGCTTAATCCACCCGGGAACATTTATGTTCGTATCTAATAAATCTTATAGTTTTACGAGGCCTTGTTCCCCTAGCGAAATGGCGATTAAAGTCATCAAAAAAGTGAGGTGGCATTAAGGCAACTGCATCGACTATTTTAACCCCTTTACTCGCACGATCTGTGGAGGCACGGTGACCTCATGGTTTGTACGCTCGACTCAGGATCGAGTGGTCCGGGTTCGTGCCCCGGCCGGGACATCGTGTTGTGTTCTTAGGCAAGACACTTTACTCTCACAGTGCCTCTCTTCACCAAGGTGTAGAAATGGGTACCGGTAAATTTAATGCTGGGTGTAACCCTGCGATGGACTGGCATCCCATACAGGGGGGAGTAGAAATACTCCTAGTCGCTTCATGCTGCAGAAACCAGAGTTAAGCACCGGCCTAATGGGCCACTAGGCTCGTAAACAGACTTTACCTTACTCCCACGATCTGATGGTAAATTCTCCCCTGTAGCTGTTACACGTTTCCCTGTGAAATAGTTACAAGAATTTGGAGTTAGATCAAGATGAAAACATCTTCCTGATAAGTTTGGTATTTTCATTACCTGTTTGCTGGATAACATTTGAATAGAATAGGGAAATTAAAAGTTACCTGTTAATCAGTTCTTGGGTTTTGAGGGTTGAACTTTTGTATACGCTGATTACAATCCCATAATGACAATACATGCCACTTATTTGTTTGAAAATAACGGGCAAATCAAGCAAGTGTGAATGGTGTCTCTTAAGGGCTGCATCGTTGCTACGGTAACCGTTCTGTAAGGAAAATTATAATAAGAGAAAACTTATATCGATGCTAAACCAACAAACCATTGGGAAATTGGAGCGCTTCGAAATTTAAATATACTATCAGGGTTTTGGACACCAGAAAGGAAGTTGGAGTGTATTGGGACATAGCAGTGGGGAGGGAGGGGAGGGTAATAATAATAATAATAATAATAATAATAATAATAGTAATAATAATAATAATTTAATATTTATATTGCGCAAATTAACATGTAGATATGATCAAATGCACATCACAACACTTTTCGGGGGACTTTGGCTGGACTGCATCAGCAGTTTACAAACAATCGAAGGAAACTTATTTGAAGATGCCCCCTCCCCCCAATTCCCAGTAAACAGGCCAGACCACATCACAGTAATCTCGTGAGTGGGTTTTTTAACGTCCCCTGCCTAACCAAATTAACTAATTACTAGATCCAGGAGACGGGACCTACGGTTTATTCGTCCTTATCCGAGAAGACTAGAATGTCTCTCCATTTCTTGATATTATATAGAAAGGCAGCGCATTCTCCTCAGTTATTTTAAGACCTGGAGTGTTGGTCCGGCCGGCGCTCGAACCATCGACCTCGACCTCCCGCACACCAGTCTAGCGCTCTAACCAACTGAGCTAACCGGGAGGGTCAGTGAATATCAAGTCAAGCATTTGGCCCTGCTCAAAATTCTGCCTCAGAACTTACAATACAATACTTTTTAATAGATAATTTGAGTCTTCCATCTTACATCATCGACACTTTCTATATGAGAGGTGCTTAAAATTAATAGATTTTCTGTCGTATTAAAAATTCTGATTATATCACTGTAATTTTGGGGAAAAGATTTGACATGCTGATGACGCATGGAAAAATCCCCAAATTATTAGTATAAAGTTGAATATAAAATCATTCTAACTCACACTTTACCTTTAAAAATATTTGAATCAAGGGATCTTTTGTGATATTAAGAGTTTGACGGGACTCAAAAAAATCAGAGATGTTTAAGAAACCCAGCGATATTTAACAATTATTCCACGAGCACGCGTTGGATATGAGATGATAGATAGCCAACAAACCCAAGTGGAATAATTGTTTTATTAAAAACGCTACATTAAATGATTAAATTTTATTACATTTTTAGCTCCCTTTCAAATTTAAGCTTATGCGTACGCTTACCATATCGTAGTTTATGGTATATTGGCTACTCTACCACAATGGCTAAGCCAATGAAAAGTCTTGAATTGCATTATCCAATGATCCAGTTTTTAATAATTAGAGATATCTATAACTTTTGAGGTCATCAGCCTCGAATTCCACACTTATGGCAAGCAAAAGAAGTTTAAAATATGATAAAGATCAACGGTTCAAAACACATTTAAGCGTAATTTTTCTCTCTGGGATGAAGATGACTAAACATCATAACAAATCAAGTGAATTTAATTAATAGTTGTCAGTAAAACAATTGATATAGCCTGCAGGGTGCAGCTATTTAGAGACGTGATTTATGTGTTTGGTGTCGAAGTCAGATTAGCTTTCGCTTTCGTGTTCATCAGGTGCTTTTTTGATCACGGAGAGCAGCCTCTACTCTTTATCACAAAAGAAGTACTACTATCTTGCTATGAGGTGTCTGAAAGTTTAACAACGGTAAGATTACTTTAATTCAGTTACACCTAATGATAACCAAAACTACAACTGCTTTCAAGCGAGGTTAAATTAGTTTAAATTAGACCAAAAAACTTTCCATCCTAAGATGGATGTGATACTCGCTTTAAAAGATTTGACGACTGTTTGGAGAAGAAAGATTAGCCAGCTCAGCAACAACGTGAAGTTTCACCACGCTTTCTTGTCCCATCCTTGAAATATTGTTTTGTGAAAATGTAAGTGATGCTATTTTGATACGCTTCACGCTTTTATGACAAGATTTACTGAGTGTATCAACTTATCGGATGAACTCGAATGACTATGGAAAATAATTCTGATAAAGGCTTGAATAGACTGGGAAAAGTATATTTTCTTTGCCGATTATAATCAAAGTGCTGTCCCCGTTCCGATTTCAAATTTTGCAACTATTATGATCCACCCCAATTGTAATCCTTGAGTGATCACAAGCGAGTTTGCTTCAAGTCTCATCAAGTGAACGAAGCGAACTGCAGCAAAAAATATTTCAACGATACGTGACTTGCTCGGGCTCTTAGTGCAGGTTCCCTCGCAACACTATTCAGATCTTTCCTTCGCGCTTACATCAAGCTAATCGAATCTGCGGTTGTCGTGTCAGTTTTGCGCTTTGTTATTATTCATGTATGCAGACTACGAGAAGAACGTCCATATTCTCCTTGCGTCGGTTTTTTTTTTTCTTACTTATTATTACTTATGTTCGTTCAAAAGTTTACCTTTCGGTGAAAGGCTCAGTTTAGTGCTTTTTTCATTTTTTACTGCATAAATTGTTACAATGCCGTTCGGTAAAGGGACTTTAATCAGAACCTTCTAGAAGAGGACATTCGAATATGGTTGACCTCTGTTCAAGAACTTACGGACTCCTATTACTTGAAATATCACACCAAACACGAGAGCAGGCGGTAAATCATTCAACGTTTAGTATTCCCCTAATGTTGCCCTTTATCTGCTTTGTATTAATAGAACCGCTTCGAGAATTTCTTGAAATATTGCCTAAGGGACCGGGGAAGAACTGATTTGCTTTGCTCTACCACTTTTTCATTTTTTGACTTACCTCTTCCAACGTCCCCCATTCCGATGATATAGTTCTATTTACACGTAACGGATCAGCGCATTTGCTGTTAAAAGACGCGTGTCATGGGATTATTATTTCAAGGCTAAGGTCACAATAGGTAACACACTGGTTTCACTTTCGTGTTCCTTTTTACAAGTTGAAGGCTGGTTGCGGATGAGCAATTTTAAGTTTCTTGTCTTGTCTGGTTGAAATTTTGACGCCTAAACGAAATTCAGAACCGATTTTAGTAGTTGTTTCAGACAAGGGATATTTACATTCTCTACAGAGGCTTAAATGTGGAGTCTTATCCTTGTTGCTGCTCTGAAAAGGACTTTGATCAACACATTTTCCAGCAGAATTTAGATTTGCTCTATATTTTGACTCAACCCCCATTAAGTAGCTCTGCCTGTAAACTCAACCGATCAGCGCAGAAATCGCAAGTCTGACGTTTGTGGCTTTAAAGATGCCATAAAAAATAATGCAATGTCGAGAGACTATTTCTGAAGGTCACAGTATGTAACTAATCAGTTTCACTTTCATGTTCTTGTTTATTAGCTTCTAAACAGCTACCCCTCCCCTCCCCTCCCCTCCAAAATCCCGATTCCTTCCAGAGTTTTCTTAACTCTGGAAAGTAGGGGTCTGTGCACAGGCTACTGTTTATCAACTGGACGGAATTATGACGATTCTTTATTTGCTGAATGAAAACCCTCGTCTAGTATAAAAAGACTTTAGTTCTTTATGGTCGATAAATACAGTCAATTTAGTCCGTTTTATCGCTTAGGCCCAGTTCAAACGTCGAATTTCACAAGTGCCGAACTTAACCCCTATTTCAGTCAACTAAAATAGTTAAATATGGCATTTGATTCAAACGTCGTTCAATTTGATTCAAGTCGTTCAAAGGCAAGATACGCGAACTCAGTATAAGTGAGCTCTTGGATGATGGCTGCACGCGCTGTAGCCTCTGCTCCTCTTGAATTTTTTATATTTTATTACAAATCCCGTAACTAGTTAACTATAGATTTTCTCTTAGTTTTAACATCTATACTACTGTAAATAGCTCCAAGTCTTTTTTCTTTTTTAGTGTCCTCAAATTAGTAAGGGATTTTTCCCTTGCTAGACGGCTCTCGACACTTTTAATAAAGTTTTACTACTACTATTACTACTACGTCGAATTTAACTCAGTCGAATTCAACTCTGTTTGCTGTCGATATTCCCAGGCGCACTAAGTATTGGCTTAGGACGAAGATGTCTATTGGGCGTTTGCTTAATTGCTTCACTGATGCTCTTGATGTGCTGTTTGTTTTTGCTTCTTTATCTTAACTTTTCGTCGTGATACTTCCACATGATTCACATTCGATCATTTCACTGAAACACGACCCACAATATGCCACAGAGTTTCCTACTTTCCACCTAGGAGTGCCCTCTTCGTTTTTAAAAACCGATCACCTCATACAAAAGTAATTACCGCACGTCAAAGAACTGTATTTCGTCTTTTCAAAGTATGAACTACAAATTTCTTTGTCTCCCATCATTTTTTTGTGCTGTTTTGGCTTTTTCGCGCATGGCATTCATAGAATTCGTGGCGATTTGTGGGTAATAAATGAATTATGATAATTTCCTGTAATTCATGCATTAAGGTCGGCGCATGTTAGCACAGGGAGCCCAGACAAGCGACGAGTCTGGTTGTCTATTCGAAATATAAAGGAATGTATGGGAGAATATTGAAGAGTCTTATTATCGTAAACTTATATCATAAAATTTCTGAGTTAAAGCTCAAAATAAATGGAAACCTACCTCACTTGCTATGCATTGTCGTTTCTGTGGCTCTAAATGGCCAATTTGAGCGATTTGGCGGGTTTTGCGTCGACTATTAGTATACGTTATAAGAAGGAGACACGGGGGAGTGACAATGCTCATTTAGAATGTTTGTTTTGGAACAGGTCCCCCCCACTCCTGCCTCAGAACTTACAATACAATACTATACTTTTTCATTTTAAATTACCGGCGCTCTTACTATATGAGAGGTGCTTAAATGAATAAAGTTTCTGTCTTATTAAAAATGGGGAAAAAATTGGATATGCGGATGATAAATAGAAAATTCCCAAAATTATTAGTATAAAGTTGAATAAAAAAGCATTTAAAGTCACTTTCCTCCTTTTAAAATATTTGAAACAAAGGATCTTTTGTGATACCAAGAATTGTACGAGATTTTTAGCAAAATTAAAGATGTTTAAGAAACTCAGATATATTTCAAGATATTTACAATTTTTGTAGCCATCAGTCTCAAATTCCGCTCTTATGTCAAGCGAAAGAAGCATACAAAATAATACTCATTAACGGTTTAAAGCACATTTAAGCGTAATTTTTTCTCTTGGATGTTAATAGACCAAACATCATAACAAATCAAGCAAATTTAATTAATGGTTTTCAGTAAAACAATTGATGTATAGCCTACAGGGGTGCAGCTATTTAGAGACGTGATTAATTTGTTTGGTGTTGAAGCCAGATTAATTAGCCTTCTCTTTCGTGTTTATAGGGTGCTTTTTTGATCACGGAGAGCACCCTCTTTTCTTTATCTTAAAAGAAGTACTACTGCCTCGCTCTGAGGTGTCTGAATTGACAACGGTAAGATTACTTTATTTCAGTTGCACCAAGGAACAACCAAAACTACAACTCCTTTCAAGCGAGTTTAAAATTAGTTCAACCTAGGCTAGGTAACTTTCCATCCTTAGATGGATGCGACATTCGCAAACTCAATAGTTGTCAGTAAAACAATTGATATTAAACTTGCAGAGTGCAGCTATTTAGGGAGGTAGATAAGGTGTTCTGCCTGAAGGCCAAAGAAGTTTTCGCTTTCGCGTTCGTCGAGTGTTTTGTTGACTACAGAAAGCAGCCTATATTCTTTATCACAGATGATCAATTACCACCAAAAAGTCTCCAAAACTTGGCAGGAGCAAGTACCTTAGTTTCATTTGCATGAAATTTATGAGTAGCAGATACAACTCTTTTCAAACGAAAATTACATCCTAGAATTGCTATATTGCAAGAGAAGGAGCTTTATGAGACCGTAACAAGGTGAAATTTAACCGTGATTTCTCCCATCTTCCTTAACGCAAATTCCCCTACATCAGTGAAAATGTTATTGATGTTATTTTGTTATGCTCTGTGATTTCTTTAATGTAATATTCTGAGTTTATCAACTCAACAAAAGAACTTCTATGTTTTGGTCAGCAAGTGAGGTAGGTTTCCATTTATTTTGGTTTATGATGTGAAGTTGTTAAAAAGTAGCCTTGATTCTTCGCTGCTCAGTTTTCCTTCATATCCCTAGTCCTGGCGTCAATTTAGCTCCACCCTGTGAATAAAGGAAATACCCTTCCTTGTCTCTGAACCACGTCTTTCTTAAAGAAACATGTCTAAGCGCGTATCGCTAGATCTTGACACATATACTATTTGCAAAGACAACCCTGATGCCTATTAACAAAACTTTGGTTTTGCGCAGGTTCAAACAAGAGATGGCCGCTGCATTTGAATACACGGAAGAGCAGCTAAACTACTTCAGGATTTGTTACGTTGTCACTGATATTATAACAGAGGGTCTGAGAACAATCTTTAAACAAGAATGGGACAGTCGCCACAAGACAAGACTAGGAGAATGGAAAGATGAACCTAAAAGTGGACTGGACTTTTGGAATGGGGAGTCCCTAAAGAACAGAAGCAAAAACAAACGGCTGTTATCAACCATGAAAAATGGCGATAGAGCTGAATGGGATTGTACCATGCTGTTTTACGCTATTCTTTTTTCAGATTGTATCCACGGTCTCAATTCAGTGGTTCGATCAAACATAGATAAACTAAGAAATGTTCGGAATGAAATCGCACATGACGGAGCAGGCCAACTCTCTGACGGAGATTTCAATATTGTTATATCGCGGGTGAAAACTGCATTCGTCGCCCTCGGTCTTCCCACATTAAAAATCAATGAGGTCCAAAATCAAACAACCTTCCCCACAGAGGAGTTAAGTGAGGTTTTAAGGGAGGTTAACAACCTGAGACAGGAACTTAAAGAAAAAGAAGAACAGAGGCTTGCTTTGCAAGATCAGTTACACGCAGATGTCTCTCCATTTTGCATTCTCCCTCCTAAACCAACACACGACATCGCTGCTCGAGAATCTGAAGTTGATGAAATTATGCGAAACCTGCAAACATTAAAACGCACCGATGATGGGATGAGCATACTGTATTTGTCAGGAAATCCAGGAAGTGGCAAATCTCAGCTGGCCCGTTTAGCAGCCAAGCGATTCTACGACGAAGTCAAAGAAACACCTTGCGCAGCTTCCTTTGTCATGACACTGAATGCTGAAAGCCCAGAAACAATTTTGAATTCGTATGTCCATTTTGCTCAACATTGCAAATGTCCCGGATATGAAATAACAAACACTTACGGCTCGAAGGATTTGAACACAGACGAGAAGATTTCATATCTCAAGTCCCTAATAAGTGCAAAAATTAAGCATTACACTTCATGGCTGGTGGTAGTTGATAATGGGAACTCTCTTTCAAGCGGTCATTTGCCTGATGCAGGAAACGAGGTGTGGGCAAGGGGCCAGATGCTAATAACAACGCAGGGCACTGCGTCTATGCCGTTAACAAGCTCTTCCGTACAAAACCTTTCCGTCAGCGCAGGAATGCAACCTAACGACGCATGCTCTTTGCTGAGCATTCTTTCTGATATCCCAATTAATGACATAGAGAAAGAAGTTGCTAAGGTATTAGACTACCAGCCACTTGCCCTAGCGGCTGCAGCCACGTATGTGCGACAAGTTCGTCAGAGTAAGGTATCCTCGAAGTTTGGCTGGAGCGACTACCTGAAGAAATTGGAAGAGGGGAAACGAAGTGATACTGAAATCAGACTTGCTGAGAGCAATCCAAGCTATCCAAACTCCATGACCAAAGTAATAACACTCGCTGTCGAAAAGGCGATGGCGGACGATATAATTTTCCATCACATCTTCAATTTTCTCTCTGTGTGTGCATTACAGCCGATCCTTCAAGAAGCTGTTATCGAGTATATCAGAGCAGTAGATGAAGATTTTGAAGATGAAGATATGATGAGAATGAGAATGAATCAATGTTCATTATTGCTGATTGAAGAAAAAGAAGAAGAGGAAGAAGAAGAGGGAGAGGAAGAGGAAGAAGAAGAGGAAGAAGAAGAGGAAGAAGAAGAGGAAGAAGAAGAGGAAGAAGAAGAGGAAGAAGAAGAGGAAGAAAAAGTGAGTGGTGTCTATATTCGAGCTCATGGTATTGTTCACGATGTTATTAAATCTGCGACGAAAGATTGGACAAAGGATGAAGTTTACGAAGTGGTACATGGGGCTGTAATGTCATTCTCAAAATTCGAAAAATTAGCTTCTATTGATGTGGGAACAAAATTAGCTCCCCATTTAAAGATGTTAAGCTTAAAACTTGAACATGTGGTAATTAGAAGAGAAAAGCCAGAATTCTCCGAAAGAGCACTTAAGTCTTTGAGTTCTTACGCTGGTGGCCTTTGCACCCTCGGTGACATGTGCCATGACCACAGTGAGTTTGAAGCAGCGATAGTCTTTTATAAATTGCAGTTAAAAATGATTGAATCAAGTCACGAAGGAGAGGACCTGAAAAAAGCAGCATGTTACAACAACTTGGGTATTGTACATAGTGAGCTGGGCAAAACAGACCAAGCAGAAGACTACTACAATTATGCACTGGAGATTGAGCTGAAGAAGCTGGGACCTGATCATGTTGATGTTGCAGCCTCTTACAACAATCTGGGTACTTTACACAGTGACCTGGGCGAAACAGATCAAGCAAAAGACTACTATAAGCGTGCACTGGAGATTCTTCTGAAGAAGCTTGGACCTGATCATGTTAATGTTGCAGCCTCTTACAACAATCTGGGTAATTTACACAAAGCGCGGGGCGAAACAGATCAAGCAAAAGACTACTACAAGCGTGCACTGGAGATTCGTCTGAAGAAGCTTGGACCTGATCATGTTAATGTTGCAGCCTCTTACAACAATCTGGGTAATTTACACAAAGCGTTGGGCGAAACAGATCTAGCAAAAGACTACTATAAGCGTGCACTAAAGATTCGTCTGAAGAAGCTTGGACCTGATCATGTTAAAGTTGCAGCCTCTTACAACAATCTGGGTAGTTTACACAGTGACCTGGGCGAAACAGATCAAGCAAAAAAAAACTATAAGCGTGCACTGGAGATTCTTCTGAAGAAGCTAGGACCTGATCATGTTGATGTTGCAACCTCTTACAACAATCTGGGTATTTTACACAAAGCGCGGGGCGAAACAGATCAAGCAAAAGACTACTATAATCAATCACTGGAGATTCATTTGAAGAAGCTTGGACCTGATCATGTTGATGTTGCAGCCTCTTACAACAATCTGGGTAATTTACACAGTGACCTGGGCGAAACAGATCAAGCAAAAGACTGCTATAAGCGTGCACTGGAGATTCGTCTGAAGAAGCTTGGACCTGATCATGTTGATGTTGCAGCCTCTTACAACAATCTGGGTAGTTTACACAGTGACCTGGGCGAAACAGATCAAGGAAAAGACTGCTATAAGCGTGCACTGGAGATTCTTCTGAAGAAGCTTGGACCTGATCATGTTGATGTTGCAACCTCTTACAACAATCTGGGTAATTTACACAGTGACCTGGGCGAAACAGATCAAGCAAAAGACTACTATAAGCGTGCACTGGAGATTCATCTGAAGAAGCTTAGACCTGATCATGTTAATGTTGCAGCCTCTTACAACAATCTGGGTAATTTACACCGTGACCTGGGCGAAACAGATCAAGCAAAAGACTACTATAGGCGTGCACTGGAGATTCGTCTAAAGAAGCTTGGACCTGATCATGTTAATGTTGCAGCCTCTTACAACAATCTGGGTAATTTACACAGTGACTTGGGCGAAACAGATCAAGCAAAAGACTACTATATGAGTGCACTGGAGATTCGTCTGAAGAAGCTTGGACCTCATCATGTTGATGTTGCAGCCTCTTACAACAATCTGGGTAGTTTACACAGTGACCTGGGCGAAACAGATCAAGCAAAAGACTACCATAAGCGTGCACTGGAGATTCGTATGAAGAAGCTTGGACCTGATCATGTTAATGTTGCAGCCTCGTACAACAATCTGGGTATTTTACACAGTGACCTATGCGAAACAGATCAAGCAAAAGACAACTATAAGCGTGCACTGGAGATTCGTCTGAAGAAGCTTGGACCTGATCATGTTGATGTTGCAGCCTCTTACAACAATCTGGGTAGTTTACACAATGACCTGGGCGAAACAGATCAAGCAAAAGACTGCTATAAGCGTGCACTGGAGATTCGTCTGAAGAAGCTTGGACCTGATCATGTTGATTTTGCAGCCTCTTACAACAATCTGGGTAGTTTACACAGTGACCTGGGCGAAACAGATCAAGCAAAAGACTACTATAAGCGTGCACTGGAGATTCTTCTGAAGAAGCTAGGACCTTATCATGTTGATGTTGCAGCCTCTTACAACAATCTGGGTAGTTTACACATTGACCTGGGCGAAACAGATCAAGCAAAAGACAACTATAAGCGTGCCCTGGAGATTCTTCTGACGAAGCTAGGCCCTGATCATGTTGATGTTGCAGCCTCTTACAACAATATGGGTATTTTACACAAAGCGCAGGGCGAAACAGATCAAGCAAAAGACTACTATAATCAATCACTGGAGATTCGTCTGAGGAAGCTTGGACCTGATCATGTTGATGTTGCAGCCTCTTACAACAATCTGGGTAGTTTACACAGTGACCTGGGCGAGACAGATCAAGCAAAAGACTGCTATAAGCGTGCACTGGAGATTCGTCTGAAGAAGCTTGGACCTGATCATGTTGATGTTGCAGCCTCTTACAACAATCTGGGTAGTTTACACAGTGACCTGGGCGAAACAGATCAAGCAAAAGACTGCTATAAGCGTGCACTGGAGATTCGTCTGAAGAAGCTTGGACCTGATCATGTTGATGTTGCAGCCTCTTACAACAATCTGGGTAGTTTACACAATGACCTGGGCGAAACAGATCAAGCAAAAGACTGCTATAAGCGTGCACTGGAGATTCTTCTGAAGAAGCTTGGACCTGATCATGTTGATTTTGCAGCCTCTTACAACAATCTGGGTAATTTACACAGTGACCTGGGCGAAACAGATCAAGCAAAAGGCTACTATAAGCGTGCACTGGAGATTCGTCTGAAGAAGCTTGGACCTGATCATGTTAATGTTGCAGCCTCTTACAACAATCTGGGTAATTTACACAGTGACCTGGGCGAAACAGATAAAGCAAAAGACTACTATATGCGTGCACTGGAGATTCGTCTGAAGAAGCTTGGACCTGATCATGTTGATGTTGCAGCCTCTTACAACAATCTGGGTAATTTACACAAAGCGCTGGGCGAGACAGATCAAGCAAAAGACTACCATAAGCGTGCACTGGAGGTTCGTCTGAAGAAGTTAGGACCTGATCATGTTGATGTTGCAGCCTCTTACAACAATCTGGGTATGTTACACAGCGACCTGGGCGAAACAGATCAAGCAAAAGGCTACTATAAGCGTGCACTGGAGATTCGTCTGAAGAAGCTTGGACCTGATCATGTTGATGTTGCAGCCTCTTACAACAATCTGGGTAGTTTACACAGTGACCTGGGCGAAACAGATCAAGCAAAAGACTGCTATAAGCGTGCACTGGAGATTCGTCTGAAGAAGCTTGGACCTGATCATGTTGATGTTGCAGCCTGTTACAACAATCTGGGTAATTTACACAAAGCGCTGGGCGAAACAGATCAAGCAAAAGACTACCATAAGCGTGCACTGGAGATTCGTGTGAAGAAGCTAGGACCTGATCATGTTGATGTTGCAGCCTCTTACAAGAATCTGGGTAATTTGCACAGTGACTTGGGCGAACTCCAAGAGGCCAAGCATTGTCTTAATCGTGCACTGGTAATTTTTAATTCGAGATACGGTCAAGATCATGTTAGGGTACGAGAGGTCAGGAGGAACTTCTCTCGGCTACAACAGAAAAGGAGATGCGTCGTGAATTAAGGTTGAAGCTGCTTTGAAAAGAAGAAAAGATGGACTTCTAGATAGTCTAGAAACTGGGCTAATTTATAAACGGTGAAGGCCTTTAATTCTTTTTAGACGTTGCTGTCCCTTTGCTGGAGAAGTTTCGCCAGAATCTAGACCGTTTTGATATTTTCGTTATATTTGATATCATTCGAGCTTCTTCTATCCTGATCTGCAAACTCTGTGATGGGAGACAGTTTAAAGACGTTTCCTTGCTTGAAGTCCCACGTTCCAGGACAAAATCGTTTATGAGTCGCCATATAGTGCTGCTTTTTCTGAATTATGACTTTTGATTGATTGGCTTGTGTACATATCACTCTCTTCTTATCAGCAACGTATATTTATAAAGTAAAAGATAGCCTGGTGGTTTCGTTATGTTTTATTTTTGATGGAACTTAAACTAAAAACAGGCTCCTCCTGTAAGAAGGAGTATAATTGACAAGGTTTCCAAATGAATAGTTCAGGACTTAATAGCACTGTAGATCTCAGTCTGAGAAGTTTCAAAGTATTGTAAAAGATTAAGAGACTCCTTGTGATATTACCTTAGAATTTGAAATTTCGTTGAAGTGGAGACATAAACGCTTTATCTATTATCTTCTCATGCATTCTTAGATGAATGTCGCGCGTTAACTACAGAGTGTACGAGGAGCTTCGTTTAATCGGGATGATTAGGTCTAGTAATGGTTGATTTCGACTCAGTGCATCTCAGGATCTTTAGAATAATGACGGACTATATATACATTAGCCTTTTGTGAGAGCTTAAATAAGTTTATATATTTGTTTGCGGTCAAATGTGAGATCGTAAGAGATGATGTTTTTTTCAAATACACGGACATGTTTTTGCATCAAATAGATACTTGTGTGGTTATTATCTTTCGATTTTACTTTTGGAGCGTGCAGTGGCCCCTCCCCACCCAGATTATTCAAGCAGGATTTGTTTTAGCGTCACTCCTTTGGCAAGCTCGTTATCTTGTTTTTTATTATACTGGGTGAAACCCGAAGCGAGTGCCAAACGTTAGCAGCGGCTTCAGTTGTGTATCCCTGGCGCTTGTTCTTTTTTTTGTCCCCCTTCCCCGGGCCAAAAATCTTTATGTACATCTTTGGTTTAGATCCGTTGGTGAGGTTGCAGTGTACGTCGTTCCCTCCGGTTTGATGACTCTGTTTATGACGTAGACAAGTCACATGGACTTTTGTTCCATCTTAAAACAGTCAACGTATGTGTTTTCTGAAGCTTTCGATTGCAATGTTCTTCTTGACCTTTTTCATTTTCAATTGTGAACATTTGTGAAAAGAGGAAAACCTCACAGCTTTAAAAATGGCTTTTCGTCGCGCAAATTAAAATGGATAGAGCAAAGAAGCACAACACCCACAAAGAATAGAGCATGTTTTATCATGAATTTGCAACTCTACATCACACTTATAGGTCGTGGCAGTACAGACCCTGCAGCGTTCGGTCCATCCAAACCCAATGAGGGCCAATATGCCCCCAGGACAGTTTGAGCAAGTGCGGTTAATAATAAATGATTTATTAGAGGGCAGTCTGACTAAAGTTTGCCGAATTTAGAGAACAAAAATACAGGCTGTTCAGGCGCATTGCAATTTGAAAAAAAATTAATCCTTTATTTAAGGAAAACCGACGGTAAAAGTTTAAAACAAACATGGAGGAAAAGCCAGTAGGAAAAACCTCGTGGTAACTCACTGAACGGCGCATGCGTGCACGCGATTGCATAATAATACGTCGGAACACACGGCCTACGACCGTTTCCGCGAAAACGGTTCGTATGGCAAAATCCCAACCGAGTAAAAACTAATCACAGCGCTCGGATTTACCTCAAGACTACTTGGCCGTATGAAACTATCAAAGTGACCCTATGGGGGACTCATAGATATATTATGCAGAATACAATTGTTTATTTCATGCGGTCAAGTCTAAGGTTAAAAAGTAAACGTGATATTTAATTCTTATACCCCCTTAACAATGAGTAAGTTCTTAAGAGGGAATAGTCGGTAGTTCACATTTCGGTAAATGTTTATCCCACCTACTTGTCCAGCACAAAATTAGCCGTCATCCCTGCAACAATAGCTTCACCAAACATTGATAAGGTACATGTCATCGGTGCCATGAGGTAATTTTTATGAAGCAGAATACAAATTAACATTTGAATCAGTGTCCGAACGATTAATATATCGTGTTTCGATGAATTGTTGTGGAAATTTTGGTAAAAAGTAGAAAACGTTTTTCAAAGCACTTTGAATGGATAATTAATGGCTATTGTTTCGAGACAAGGGCTACTTGAATTTAAACTGATAAGAACGTCTTGGGCTGAGATTCGATGGCCCGAAAATGTAGGCAGGGTAAATCATAGATCACGAATTATGCATGAACCCAAGAGGAACATAAATGGTTTAAATGGAGGCTTGTTTTAAACAATAACAAGGCGACACCACAACATCGGGAGCTACATTCCCTACACTTTGCGAAAAGTCATGAGCTACTTAAACGTGCACCTGCTCTTTTGTACAGAGAAGATGCAGCAGACGGGGCCTTTTGTGTTAATTGTCCTTCTCTAAGAAGACTAGAATGTCTAACCCTTTGCAGATGTCATAGCATAAGTAGCGCATGCTCCTGAGTTATATCAAGACCCTGAGTGTTAGTCTGCCCTGGGGCTTGAACCAGACCTCTAACCTTAGACCTCGGAGCTAAAGTCGCCCAGGAGCCATCAAACTCGCCAAATTGAGAAGCACTCTGTTTTTTTTTACTAGGTATGAACAGACTATCCTGCAATTGTCCTGCTAGTGCTGTTGATATTTTACAGAGTCGCATACTAAGAAATGTTATGTTTACAACAATGAGTAGTGGAAATATGATAGTTTTGTTGTCTTTATTTGAAAATGATGTGGTGTTCCAAAGATTTTTGGACGATTGTAGTTTGCTGGTGCACGAGGCTAAGAATCAAGGAGGTAACAATGTACTAGAAGGAACGAGAATGGTGATCATGACGAATGGTATAAATTAACATACCTTCCAAGGCAAGTAATGTAGCGGCCGAGTTCTGATTTTGGACGCTTGCGGCCAATTTTCTTATTTTGGAAACTGGTGTATGATTTTTTTCTCTTTTTTCATTTAATTTTGACGGTAGTGTCTGATTTTTGACAAAGGGGCCGATTTTTCGATTTTGGACAGCAAATGATCAGTTATCCAAACAAGTCAATTATCCTAGACTCCAAGCACGCCTCCAACTAGACCAGCGGTGGCCAAGAAGAAATGAGAAGAAAACTCACTTGTGATTTCAATGGTGAAGTTACAAGTGACATTGTTTCCTGATTGGTCCATTGCATGACACAGAATAACACGATTCTTTTATTGAACGATTGAGGAGGTTGGTGGATTTGCTGATCATGAGTTGTCCGTAGCAACCGGTTTCGTGCAGGTAACCGACGATAAAAATTTTTCTCGTTCAGCATAAGATGACATGGGGTTTTTTGGACATGTGACACCAAACGTGAGAGAGAAAAAGATCTGGAATGGAAAAGAGTTCGTTAGTTTCAAGCGAAAGAACAAACATAAATCAAGCTGACATATCACCTGATGTCAACTCTAACCTGACCTTCGTACAGAGTTTTAGTATTTTTCACAACAGAAATGACGCATGGAACACTCATCGATTTCCCAATCTTTAAGCTCGCAATTAATTTATTTTTATCAGCACTTGCACAAAATATCTCCTTGGCTCGTTATCAAAATGGCAGAACCTATTATCAGTCGGGTCGAATACTGGCTTGGTTAACGGGAACATAGAAAAGGCTTTCAAATCTTTCCCGAAATAATTTTTAACTTGAAAATAACAGTTTCCCATAAAATAATGAACAATTAAAACTTATGATCACACGAACACAATAACATACGCGAAAACGTTTATCGGGGGCAAAAAGCTCAATATAGTATGAAGGTGGCAAGTTATGGGCAAACAAGTTGTGTACACAAAACTTATTGAAAAGGACTGCTGGACACAAAAATAAAAACTGCGGACGTAACACAAAGTTCGTACTGATATGGAAACCAGAAGAGAACTTAAGTTCCAAAAAACATGGTTAGGTAGTTATTTAAAGCCCTCTCTACTCAATTATTTCTTAGAGGGAATTTTCTGTGTAATAATAATGGTCTAGGATAAAATATGGACTGGACTGTTTTTTGGACGATTTTTTGGACGATTTTTTGGACGACTTTTTTGAACGATTTTTTGGACCATTTCATAAGGGGGGCGGCACACCTTTAGTACTCAGGGAGGAGTGGGTGCAGTCGAGAAGTACTGAGGGAGGGGTTGGGAAGAGTTTTGTTACTCAGGGAGAGGTGGTAGGTGGTTGTAATTGTAAACACTACTGGTTCATGGAGTTTTTACTCGATCGTACAGGTTATTTTAATCGGTTTTTCGACTGCCTTCAATCAAAATGTTTTCGCTGGGCCGCGTTGTTTCTTTAATTTATAGTAATGCGAAAATGCCACGTATACATTGGACGTAAATTCTTATTGAAAATATCGCGTTTACGATCTTTTACTGTAGAGTTACTAGTCTGGCGTAGGTTATGCGTGTGCCTTTCGAGTCGACTTGTGCACCATCAGTTTTCCTTTGGGTATATAGTGTGTAATTACCAGATTTATCTATCTTCTTTTTTGTCATTGAAGTTATCAGACAAGATCACGAGATTACCGGTCCTTGGCCCTTGATTAGAATTCACAAGCACTATCGTAATTTTTACGTTTGTACGTTTACTATATGAAATCATTTTTGGTACAATCGAGTGTCTCGAGTGCATTTAGCGGGTTTTGATTGTTTTTAAACAGGCGCGCGGAAGAAAGTTTAGTGGTGAAAAATAAAGAAAATAGAGTGTTTATGTCTCGGAACTGGCATAGGGTAAAATATGGACTGGACTGGACTATTTTTTGGACGATTTTTTGGACTATTTTGGACGAGTTTTTGGACTATTTTGGACGAGTTTTTGGACTATTTTTTAGACTTTTTTTGGACAATTTTATAAGGGAGGAGGCACACCTTTAGTACTCAGGAAGGAGTGGGTGCAGTCTACAAGTACTGAGGGAGGGGTGGGGGAAGAGTGTTATTACTTAGGGAGGGGTGGTAAGTGATTGTAATTATAAACACTACTGGTTAATGGAGCTTTTATTCGATCATAATAATTGTTGATTGTTTTTTAACTGGCGCGCGGAAGAAAATTTAGTGGTGAACGATAAAGAAAATAGTTTTTATGTCTCGGAACTATCGGTCTGATAGTTGTTCCTTGGAAATCTGATGTTCTTAAAACTAGCATATTTGCCCGAGAAACTTCGCTTCTCGGGCAAATATTTCTTTTAAGAACATCAAATTTCCGCGGGGCAACTAACAGCTGATAGTTCCTCGACAGAAACACTCTATTGTTTAACTAGGTATTTCGGTGTTGTGTGAAATTCTGTGATCTCGTTTGATAAGATCACTGAGAAAAGGAAGATAGATAAATTCACTACTAACATACTCTATACACAAAGGAAAACGTAAAGCAACTGATAGGGCACACACAAGTCGACTCAAAAGGCACACGGATAACTCAACAGGGAAGGATCGTAAACGAAGTATTTTAAATATAAATTAAAGTCCAGTGTTTACGTGGCAGTTTCGCTTTCGCATAACGGAAATTCCGATATCTCGTCTGATAAAATGAATGACAGAAGGAAGAGAGATAAATCTGGTAATTACACACCGTATACACGTTTTTCGAGGTGTGCGTTTTCGAGGTCTGAGAGAATTTTGCTTTGTACGATTGTACCAAAAATGATTTCATATAGTAAACGCACAAACATTAAAATTGCGATAGCGCTTGTGAATTCTATATTTACGGCTAAAGTCAAGGGCCAAGGAACGGAAATTCTGTGATCTCGTCCGATAAGATTAATGACAAAAGATAGATGGATAAATCTGGTAATTACACAAAGGAAAACTGACGGTGTGCAAGTCGGCAAAAAGCACACGCATAACCTATGCCAGATAACTCAACAATGGAGGATCGATAGTAAAAGCGATATTTTCAATAAGAATTAAAGTCCAGTGTTTACGTGGCATTTTCGCTTTCGCATGGCTAAAAATTTAAAGAAACGCCGCGGCAAAGCGCAAAATGTTGATGTAGGAGAAGTCAGTCGAAAAACCGATTAAAATAATTATCAGGATCGAGTTAAAGCTCCATTAACCAGTAGTGTTTACAATTACAGCCACCTACCATCCCTCCTTGAGTAATGACAGTCTTCCCCCACCCTCCCTCAGTACCTGTCGACTGCACCCATCCCTCCCCGAGTACTAAAGGTGTGCCTCTTCCCTTATAAAATGGTCCAAAAAATGGTCCAAGAAATGGTCCAAAAAATAGTCCAAAAAATCGTCCAAAAAATAGTCCAGTCCAGTCGACATTTTACCCTATGACGGTCACCAGTGTGTCGCCGTACCCGCGACCACAGTGTGAAAAAAATGAAAAAGATTTTGTTACTCTTACTTAGCAAACGACGAAGGGAGACGTGATTATTTAGATAACGCTGAACATGCTGCACTAACGACACCTTTTTTCGTTTCTTCTTCGTACCCGAAAAGCAAAGGTCGAAAATATTGTAAATGCAGAAATTGAAAGAAGATCAAAGCGGTCTACAAAAAACATTATAGCAACTAAGACAGTTTTATCGCCGGAAACGAGGAACTGGACGAGAAGTCGCTTGATGTTAGAAGGGTTTAAAAGAACAGTAATTCTTAAAAATAATTAGAAATATTATGGAAAAAATCACTTAATAAGGTTTTTGCGACATCATGTCGCCGTTAGCACATGATTACTGCAATGGGCAGTTTGCAGTCAGCTATCGCTGCCATGAAGGTTAAATGAGGGAGTTATATACAAACCTATGGCTGATGCAAGGAGAAATTTCTGATACGGATGCAGACTGCTTGAGTGAAGATTACGGGCGCTGGGATTTCAACTGGAAACGTTCAGTTCATTTGATTCTTTCGTTTTCTAAGAGGAGAACATTTGTGAAAGATTTGATGCCAGTGCCTCTCAGATATTTAACAAATGGTAAACACCACAGCGTACACTATTGAGTTATGGATGCACGCGGGAGGTTGCTAAGCACGAAAGAAGCGTAAGAGTAGCTTGAGGCGATAGCCGAGAGCGACTCTAGCTTCTTGAGTGCTTAGTAAACCTCCCAAATGCATCCATAACTCAATAGTGTACGCTGTGGTGTTTACCATTTGTTTTATAACATAACATTAATACATTGTAGCTAAAGAGTTCCCTTTTATTTGACAAATCTTACGTGACCAGAAAAAACAAGCGCGCGCGGAAAAATAGTCTTTGCATTTGCTCACGTCAGCAGCGTACACCCATGGGCAAATGGGGGACGCTAAATTGACCAATCAGAGCGCGCGCTTTACTTTGGTTATGTTATAATAAAAAATGAGCTTGTCGCCATGTTGATGAAAGTGAATGGATAGAAAAGTAGCGACAGATTACTTGGTTCTAACTTAGTGTTTGATGTTTTGCACCTGACCTTTCACAAATGTTGAATGCATTCCAGTAATTTTGAATCGGAGCACTTTCAGATCGAGTGTTGAGAAACCAAATCAAGGAATTTAAAACAGCAAATCAGAAGAAAGGAAAGTTCCTAAGAGCCAATGAGAACTAAGAGTGAAATTACGACATTCGATTGAAATTGCTCTAAACGACAAATACAATGATCTTATCCTTGATATTTTCACTGTTATTGAGCTCCTGGACAAAACTACCCCGCTCTCATCTCTGTCTCAGTTGAAACTTCCATCACCTCGATAGCGCGAAACTAAAAGGTATCCAATGTATCTTTCACGTTAGTTCACCTCCTGAAAAGCAGCCCCCGCTTCTTTACATGCGACATCTCAGCCAAAGGAATTCTCCATGAAACACACTAAAATGTTACATACCTCATTTGTAAGGTTAAGCCTTGAAGTATGCCATCATTTCCATGCTAAACATCTTAACACTAAGAAGGATCTAAACAGTCACTGAATCTTTTTAATTGTTTTTTGTTTTAGCTTCAAGGCATTTACAATCGAGTTGAAAGAAACTTTCTATTCTAATCATTATTTCAATATGTATCTTAGAGAAAGCCCGATTTTGATCCACTTTTTCCGTCACACAACGGTGCAAAATCAATGTTGCGTGACAGAGAAAAAGCGTGACAAGAGGACTACGATTGCGCTCCATGCTGTCAAAAAGGCTGCTCAATACCGTTTTAAATATTGTATATACAATAAAGGATTAATCAAGTATAACAAATACGTTGATATCATGTTTCGAAATAAAGAATCAACATAACTGAAAATAAATTGAGCCGGTTAATAAACTCTTCAACCTCAGTCACTAACATCTAATTTCCCCTTACAATATCACTTCTAAATCAAACGCTACGGTTATGAGTAAAAAGAAAATGATCTCAACTGAATGAAGCTCTGGATTGTAAAAAAAAAAATTTCTTCGCGTCAGTACCATCACTAATGTAAAGCACACAGTATGGGGAACATGCCTACCGATGTTCAGGGAGCGTAGAGGGCTAAAGGAAGTCTTCCTTGAATCTCCCAAGATTTTCTACAATCTAAATTTGTGCATAAGTGGGATGATAGTGTTTTCCATTGTTGATATAAAACCTTGTTGACGCAGTTCTCAAAATTTGGCTGAATTGAAGATAGCGAAAACGAAGTTTAGCTAAAGAAGGGCAAACTGTTGGTTCCACAACCGGCCGACTGTTATTCAGGTACAAGCTACAAAAAAAATTATGAGTTTGGTTACGATATCTTTCTACTAGCAAACATGGCGATCAAACATGGCGGTACACACACACACACAGACACACACACAGACACACACACAGACACACACACAGAGACACTCACACACACACACACAAACCATAATTGCATCGATCTTTCTAACACTAAATACCTCATCTTCGTTTACGCCAAAAGAATTAAACTTCAAAAGATCGTTTTTGATAATTCAAAGACAGTTTGTCTCACAATTTGTGGCAGGTGTAACTTGGGGGAGGAGAAAGGGGGGAGAAACTGCCTGGAAGGGAGGTAATCTGGTACTCTCTCCTTTTTTCCCCCTTCCTTTCCCATCTCCTATCATATCTACCTCACGGAGTAATCTGTAATCTTCGTGACTTTCGATGGTCTAGCATTTAAATACTCAGGCATTAAAGGGATACTCTCCACCAAATTTTAACATTTAATTAAAATGTAGATATTTTGCCAAAACAACTACTGGAAGAAGAAAAAGTTCCCTAAAACCTTTCATTCGATTGAAATCCTGGTGCAAAAGCGCGAAACTCACTCAATTCAATGACCGGAAGTTGAAATGGCTCCTAGTTAAAGATAGCCTGCGAACAGGCTCCCCGTGTAATCAGACGTGGGGACACAGAAACCTTCCCCTTCCTTCCCCTGCTTCGCGCCCTCCAAGCCGGGAGCCTGTTCGCAGGCTCAGTTAAACACGTAATCAATGACGTAATAGGAGAACTGAAAAACATACGAGCGATCGTACTGGAGTCCAACTCTAGAGATTCGAGTTTTCCTTTTCGGATTCATGGTCGGTGATCAAGAGTGCAGACGCTCAAGGAACTGAACCATATATGTGTTTGAGCCTTAAGACAGTGAGGCTAGTTCTGACTCCTCGAAAGAACCAGATTAAGCCGATCCATTCGAGCGATTACGAAACAGACTGGTAAGCGATTTCTCTGAGTTACAATTTTCGCTTTTCGGCGAAATCTCTTCGTTTGTCACTTCACAAAGTGAAGTGATCGTTAGATTTGAGAAATGCAGCAGTGTTTGGCCTTAAAAATGTAGGACCTAAACTTTATTAGACCGGCATTTGTTTTTAACACAATAAAGCTATTCTTTCACTTTCGCTGCACGTGTTATGTAAATCTTAAACTTGCGTAATTCCTCATTCTTTTACTTCTTCTTCACCTTCTTCCTCTTGATCCAAATTTTCCTCCTCACTCTGAACCGGGGTCGACGTAATAAACTCCTTGAGCGAAGTGCGTTGTGTGCTTTTACTCTTTACTGGAACGGACGTCTGACAACCTGCCAAGTTATTTTAGCGTGCGGTTTGGTTACTTTCTTCGGGACGGCCAAACTACTGTCACAACAGATTTGTATTTTTATGTATTTTCAAGTGACTAAATTTTCCTCTAGCGGTACGACTGCTCCGAGATTGCACAGAGAAATCTTTCCCTATTTTGGGAGTTTGGGTGCTGACATCTTGAGCTTGGGGTGAATGCTACCGATGCAAAACCTAATTGTTCGGTAACTCTCTTTGGAAAGGGAGAGCTGTTCATTTTCTATATGTGCATCGAGGATCTGGAACACGCACCGGCTAAATGAGTTGGGTTATAAGTTTGAAAGAGCTTTTTGCTACATTTTTCATTCAATGAATACAGGTTCATATTTGATATTATAGATGCAAGGCTAAAAAGATTAAGAAAAGTTATTAAAATGCTAAAACCAAACGTTTTCGGCTGTTTGTCATCATCAGGGTTGAAAGTGTTGACCGTCTGTACATACATATATATCTTATGTGATTCCCGATGGGAAAAGTTTGAAGACATAAGAAATGACTTGTTTGTTCAAACTGGGGTGGAACTGTTGGATCATTAGCCCCTCGACGATCCTACGCTTGTGGAATGTTTCTGCTGAGGGGAGAACGCGCCAAGTGAAAGAATGTGATGGATTTTCCCGCAAGTGTTTTGCAGGTTCGGAGGTGTGAGTAGGACAGGTCTATATTTCTTTTACAGGTAATACATACCCCTTTGCAGTTTTCCATTTTCTGTATGCTCCACGTAGTTGTTGTCGATTTTGTTTTGATAATCCCGCGCTCGTGTCACCACTTGTGAAGATGAGAGTTTTTTTTTCGTCCTCGAGCCTTTGTTTCTTTTTTACAGGCGGATTAATATAAAAAATTAAGGGAACAGCATTGTATTTTAGAAAGGGCTTTCATCTTTAAACCCATAGATTTCGCCAGAACTGACTGTTCCTCAAAAGAACCTGCAGTGAAGTAGTGAATGCTGCACAGACGGCTAGAGTTTGTTGGGTTCTCAAAATCGGATCGCGTGTTTTTCATGGCTCTCATCTATAACCTAGCGAGATTAGGATCTTCGGGTCATTTATGAAGGCTTACTCCATCGCTACGCGTATTGGAACATCCACTGGCCACACGTCGTTGCGGTATTATTGTATTTTTGGGGTGCGTTTTTTATTGAAGAAATCTCGATGCTCTTGTGAAAGAAATCTCAACAGAAGTTAAATGAGTTCTCCCTTCTACGTCACTTCCTTTGGGGGGGCAAAGCTCTACGCTCGAACCACGCGTTGAGAAAAGTTTCAAATTTAAACGAAAACAACAAAGGATTTACCCTTTTTTTCAAAAGATTTATTTTTATTTAAGTTGTTATCCGTCTTTTCTCAAAAATTCATCACAGGCGAGAGAGTATCCCTTTAAGCTTGAATTAACAAATGGTGAACGGCATAGCGTATACCATTGAGTTATGGATGCACGCGGGAGGTTGCTAAGCACGAAAGAAGCGTAAGAGTCGCGCGAGGCGATAGCCGAGTGCAACTCTAGCTTCTTGAGTGCTTAGCAAACCTCCCAAGTGCATCCATAACTCAATAGTGCACGCTGTGGCGTTCAGCATTTGTTTTATAACATAACATCGATACATTGGAGGAACAGAAGTCCTTTTATTGAGCTACATCGCAAAAAAAAGTTTTGTGTAGTCTTACATGACAAGAGAAAACAAGAGCCGACCAAGGATAACATCAGAAGCAGAATTGCCTCCACTATACAATCAACGTCACTAAATGACAGCAACTTGACTAAAGACGAACAACGCGCACTGAAACGACTGAGAAACGACGAGAACATAGTCATCCTACCAGCCGACAAAGGACGAGTTACTGTTGTTATGGACAAAACTGACTATCACGACAAAATGGACGCACTAGTTAACGACAAACGAACCTACGAAGAACTCAAACGTGACCCAACTCCTGCACTTCAACGTAAACTCAACAGTAAACTACTGACACTCAAGAAAACGAACGCCTTTGACACCCAACGGTACTATCGACTGAGGTGCTCGGTACCGCAGCCACCGAAACTCTACGGTTTGCCGAAACTACACAAACCTGGTTTCCCGATGCGACCTATTGTTTCTTTCTGTGGCTCTCCCACATACCAACTATCCAAGTACCTGACGACCATACTACAACCGCTAACCGACAAATCCAGACATAAACTACAATCCACTGAATACTTCATTAACGCTACCAAGACTGTTGAGATACCTGACGACTACAAACTAGTGTCATTTGATATGAAATCACTGTTCACAAGTATTCCACGTCAATTGGCATTACAATGCACTGAGACTGCAATCCGACAATCTACTGACCCACTACCGCTACCGACAGACGACATTATGGACTTGCTAAACATTTGCCTAACGTCTACTTACTTTCAGTACAACGGTAAACACTACAAACAGTTACACGGCACTGCCATGGGGTCTCCAGTTTCTGTTGTTATAGTAGAAATTGTGATGCAGAACATCGAGGAACGCGCCCTTTCGACTTGCCGACAAGCGATACCGCTTTGGTTACGTTACGTTGACGACACCTTCACCGCCGTTCGACACGACGAGATTGACGCATTCCACCGCCACCTTAATGAACAAAACACTGACATACAGTTTACCAGAGAAGTCGAAGAAAATGGCAAACTTCCTTTTCTAGTCTGCCTGGTAAGCCACAACGACAATTCATTACGGACGACAGTTTACAGGAAACCGACACACACCGACAGATTACTAGACGAGTCATCCTACAACCCTACATCACACAAAGCCACAACTATCAGAACTCTAACACGACGCGCACAACTAGTATGCGACTCGACAGACAGCTTATCCGACGAGAACAAATACCTTCACCGTGTTTTTACGAAGAAAAACTACAACAACGACTTCATCCGACGAAACACTCACCGACCCACTACCACTACCGAAACAAACGACAGCGCAACCCCTACGACTACAGCAACCATACCGTACATAAAAGGCATGTCTGAAAACATCTCGCGCATCTTACTACCCTTCAATATCCGCGTCGCCCACAAACCCATCACCACACTACGTCAGTTACTAACCAACGTTAAAGACAAAGACGAACCGAGGAACAGACAGGGAACGATTTATAAGATCAATTGTTCCGACTGCCAAGCCTCCTACATCGTTGAGACTGGCAGAAACCTCACAACAAGACTGACTGAACACAGACGGGCGACGAGGAAAGGTGATGTTAGCAATCACATTGCTGAACACCATCGACTTACCAACCACAACATTGACTGCGACTCTGCGCAATGCCTAACCTACAGCACTGACTATTTTCAACGACTGACTCTGGAAAGCTGGTTTACTAACTTAGAACAGACTCCCCTAAACAGATGTCAACAACTACCCTCTCCATACAAACGACTCATTCACGACATAAACATCACAAACGACCAAAAAAGAACGACCTAACTTTACCGACAGATCGAAACAGACCAATCACGACCGACTTACGTCACTTGAGTCTTACAGCCAATAACATCACGGCAAAACCAACCGATCATTTCACACGACCTGGAATAAGAACATTCTACTGACAACAATCATTCACTTGACTATGATGATGACTTCCGCACAGGTTGTCGAAACGTCAGTCACTACCACCGACAACAGTCCTTCTCAGGACTACACTCACCCGGACGATCAGACTACACCTTCACATGTTACCCCCGGGTTTAAACCATTTACTGCGAGAGAAAACAAGCGCGCGAAAATTCATTCATAACAAATAACTGCACACCAGCAACTCGATAAAGTTTAATCACGCTTCCTGAAATACCCACCAAAACCCTCTTTAATTTATAATCTCTGAATCCAGCAACCGGTGAAAGAGTTCAGCAGAACTATGAACAAACTGTGGTTGTTACAATATGCCATTGCATATTGCAATTAGTCCATAATTGTTTAGATCGTTATTCCCAGTACGCAGCACTCTTTTATTCATATGTAATTAGCTATAGATTGGGCTAAAAATTATTATTCATAGCGAGTGGGAATGTTTTGTATTTAAAAAAAGCGGTTAGGACGCGAAATAAAATTTAATTCTCATCTCTAAGAAAGGTTGTCTTGTGACGATATATTTCTTCATGCCGGAGACGGAAACCACATGAGGAAACAGTGGTGTTTACCATTGTTTTATTAACATAACATTGCAACATTGTAAGAAGAGTTCCCTTTTATTTAACAAATCTTACGTGATCAGAAAAAACAGGCGCGCGCGCAAAAATAGTCTTAGCATTTGCTCACGTCAGCAGCATACACCCACAGGCAAATAGTAGATGATGAATTAAGCAATCAGAGCGCGCGCTTTGCTTTAGCTATGTTATAAATGAAAATGGAAAAATCAATAGACGAAACTTCTAAATATGTCTCTTACGACTTGTTCCGATACCAGTGATGAAAAAGAATAAACTTTCGACAGCACTAGCATAACAGCTTTCACAAAAACAGTATTTTCAAATAAAATTGCAGTTTCTGTGCTATCTTTAAGCCCTATAATAAAAGCAACAAAAATGACTGGGATTTGCCACACACGTACAGTGCGAGTAACCATTCTAAGCAACAGGGGCTCTCCCACTTTACGCGAGCGCACCTGCCCTCTTGTGCCAATTCCATAGTCTGTGAAACTATAACTAAAATCCATTCGACCGTCAACCCTAGGAAACACAAAACGTTTGTATGTAAGACTGAGAAATTAATACTTGTGTCATCATAATGTACGATCCACACAATGGGGTGAACAGCGGAGAAGGCAATAAATGCAATGATGTCATTTACTTAAAATTTACAAGTCTCTTTCAAAAACATGGGCCATCTTATGTCAAAAGCCCTCTGTACATAACTCTATCAAAACGATATGTAGCACAGAATTTCAGCTTTATGTTGCTTAAAGTATTGAGAGAATTTAACTGTACATACAAAAATCATGGTAATTGTACTTTTTGTTGTTATCTAAAATTCAATTCTCCCTATATACAATTTGGTGTTTGATCAATTGATACCTAGATAGATAGATAGTTTATGCGTAAAAAAAAGAACTTGCAGCCACTAAGCTGAATTGTGTATTTACAATGCAGTGTAAAATCAGATACAATGAAATATATGAAGTTCATATATTTTGAACTGCGGTATTAGACACATACGGTGCACGATCCTCGTAGTAGATAGCGCTATTTAAGCAATAGCGAAAATCAGACCTGAAAAAAAATCAGGCCTGTACGGGATTCGAAGCACTGACCTCTGCGATACTAGTGCAGCGCTCTACCAATTGAGCTAACAAGCTTTCACACGTTTATTACAAATCAACTTAACGGCCTGCTCCCAATTGGCTCCCAACAAGTTTTCACAGGTTTATTACGAATCAACTTAACGGCCTGCTCCCAATTGGCTTGTTAGCTCAATTGGTAGAGCGCTGCACTAGTATCGCAGAGGTCAGTGGTTCGAATCCCGTACAGGCCTGATTTTTTTCAGGTCTGATTTTCGCTATTGCTTAAATAGCGCTATCTACTGCGAGGATCGTGCACCATATGTATCTAATACCGCAGTTCAAAATATATGAACTTCATATATTTCATTGTATCTGATTTATCACTTTCACGGGTTTATTACGAATCAACTTAACGGCCTGCTCCCAATTGGCTTGTTAGCTCAATTGGTAGAGCGCTGCACTAGTATCGCAGAGGTCAGTGGTTCGAATCCCGTACAGGCCTGATTTTTTTTTCAGGTCTGATTTTCGCTATTGCTTAAATAGCGCTACCTACTGCAAGGATCGTGCACCATATATACAGTGTAAAATATAATATAATTGCCAACGAGCAGCTGTGGCCAAGAGGCGGCAGCATTCTAGAGCCGTGTGTGCATGAGCTGCAGGGAGAAAAAATCTCGATTTTGCGCAACATAAGATTACAATAGAATTTTCGTCAGCCAATCATTTTGCGATTTGTAAATGTGACAGAGTTATTAGACATATTTTGGAATAAACTAGAGGCCCTTATTCCAATCATTTCGCGATTTGTAAATGTGACAGAGTCACTAGACACATAGTTTGGAATAGATTAGAGACTCTTATATTTCAGTATTTTTCTATATTTTATCGTAATAATTTTTCTACTTTTAGGATACGACCTGGTGATCGTTTTGGAATGCAGTATATCATGGTGTTAAACAGATATGCGCAAGTTACGCCTCCTTGTAAGACGTGATTTCTCAGGCGCCGTTTTACTCATTTTCTTAGGCAAAAATTATCTAGCTTGTTTTCAGTTGATATAATTATCACATCTCGATAGCGAAACAAGTACAGGACGTCCTTACCGCGCGCTGCAATTCGGAAGGGCGAAGTTTTGGCAACAAGTTGCAGAATCGAATGTTGTCCTACGCTTTTTTGTTTCACATAAGTAGAGGCTGTTTTAGTTAGTTCTTCAGTCAGTGGTTATTTTGGGTAACATTGGAAATTAACATACAATGTCCAAACTGAAACCATCACAGATATTGTTTCCTTTAGAAACAACCATTATCTGAGTAAACAATGTCTTAATGCAGCAATTAATATATAGCCAATTGCCATTGAACAATTGAGGCTGCAATAGTTCGCTGAACACGTTTTCGTTTTGTTATGTTTTTTTTTGTCCTGTTTCATTACGCAAAAGCTTTGATATGATGCAATTGACTATGTAAACCATGTCTTCCTACAGTAATCCAAATAGAGACAATGGTCATTGAACAGGTAACAATGGAACATTTTGTTCAACATGTTTTTGTTTTGATATACACGATGCAGTTGACTATGTAAACCATGCCCTGATGCAGCAATTCACATAGAGACAATTGCCATTAAACAGTTAACAATGCGACATTTCGCTCAACATATTCTTGTTTTGTTATCTACGATGCAGTTAAGTATGTAAACCATGTCTTAATGCAGCAATTCACAATTGCCATTAAACAGTTAACAATGCAATAGTTTGCTCAACATGTTCATGTTTTGTATAGGTATCACATGATTTCGAGTGCAATTTGGAATAAATTAGCATGAGTAAATTTTTTCAAAGACTAACAAAATTCCATGAGCCCGTAGGGCAAGTACAATTTGTGGTCTTTGAAAAAATTTACAAGTGCTTATTTATTCCAAATTGCTGGAGAAAAACATGTGATTATCTATTAATAATATGCATGAGAACTACGAGGTAGCTTCTCATAACTACGCAGAAGAAGAGCGCGCACATCACGTGCAAAAATAATTTATTCAAACCCTGCAAGTGACATTGACCTTGACATTGACCTTGACATTGACATTGATCAATCATTCTGACCAATCAGCATGTCTGATTTGTTTCCTTCTTTGCACTGAATTAACTCTCTTCTGCACTGAATTAACTCTTTTCTGCACTTAATTAACTGAAAACAGCATTCATCTTAACCAATTAGAACTGAGAAATTTTTTCTTGTATATTTAACAATTATTCCACGAGCGCGCGTTGGATATGAGATGGCGACGATAGTCAACGAGGCGCCTAGCGCCTCGTTGGCTATAGTCATCTCATATCCAACAAGTGCGAGTGGAATAATTGTTTTCTTAAAAACGTTAAATTAAATTATTAAATTTTATTAAATTTTTAGCTCTCTTTTAATTTTAAGTTGACACATACGCTTACCATATTTGTAGATTATGGTATATTGGCTGATATACCATAATGGTTAAGCCAATAAAAAGTCTTGAATTGCATTATCCAGTGATCTAGTTTTTAATAATATTATATATATATATATATATATATATATATATATATATATAATAAAGTTCAATACAACTACTAAAAACCTTTGTATTGCCAAGTAAGTTACTTTATTTTCCCAGAGAAATTATTAAGTCTGAAAAACCTAATGGGAAAAGGTTAAAAAGATACTGGTAGCTGCAGCCGTAAATGATGTCATGATGAATATAGAAAATTCCAGATATAAGCCCGCGCTCGTGCTTTTAAGAAATGCCTTCGGATTTGTTTTTACAAACGACTTAAGAAGAACAATCAATAACAAAAGTAATTGAGAAGAAACTGCTGTCGACTGGTTGCTGTAAATTTCTAAAAATTAAACACAGTTCTTTTAAGATTATACAAATTTAAAAAATCTGAGCGCTAAAAATAAGCTTAAGGATTCGAAAGTTATTAACATCTCCTACAAAATGGTATTTAAATTTCGATCTAAATGTTAAGATTGTGTCTTCCTCGTTGGCACCTAGCGATAGGTACTACTAGTATAGTACAGTAATATCTAAAATAATATCTTGTAATAGTGAGTATAATATAATGATAGTAATAAAGTCTTATATAAATAATATTGTTCAAAACTGGATCATTGGATAATGCAATTCAAGACTTTTTATTGGCTTAGCCATTATGGTATATCAGCCGATATACCATAATCTACAAATATGGCAAGCGTACGTGTCAGATTAAAATTAAAAGGGAGCTAAAAATTGAATAAAATTTAATTTAATTTAACCGTTTTAATAAAAAAATTATTCCACTCGCGCCTGTTGGATATGAGATGATTATAGCCAACTCGGCGCTACGCGCCTCGTTGGCTATCCATCATCTTATATCCAACGCGCGCTCGTGGAATAATTGTTAAAATTCCTATAAATATAATGAAAGCTTGAACTGTTAAATTATATACGTCATCGATCTCATTTACAAAACTCACCAAGCACTAAAGTTCGTTGTTAAAACACGATCTTACTAAAAAACTATTTTTGAAACGCCTGGTCTTTTATTTGGAAATCGCAAAACGCCTTTTGCGCCTAAGACTATAACACGACGGCCCTGATGATTGAAGCATTTTATGTAAGCGATGAGCCGGGTAATTAGCAATCGAGAGGAAGATCTATGGTTTTTCTTTCTCTTTTTAAAAATAAACTATCTGTCTATCTATCTATCTCAACCTTATTCGAATGTCTTCTTCTAGAATGTTCTGATTAAAGACCTTTTTTCAGTACGGCATTGTAACAATCATGAAGTAAAAAAACCAAAAGAGTACTAACTGAGCCTTTCACCGGAAGGAAAATTTTTCACCGAACAATTTAGTATTTAGTTTACCTAGAGTTTACATGTACTAGTTGATATTTTACTTTCTTCAGTTTTCTTTCTTTCTACTGTTTACATGTACTAGTTGATATTTTACTCTCTTCAGTTTTCTTTCTTTCTACAGTTTACATGTACCAGTTGACGTTTTACTTTTTCTTTTACATGTAATTTATTGCTTGCTCATGAACTGATCAATTAGATTAAACAGAAACTAACTACGTTTTCTAATACAACTACATGACTTGTATATTCTGTATAAAAAATGGCAATGAAATGCATAAAGAGGACCTATTGAATCATGTTCATTAATGTTTCAAACCTTTTTCTTTGACCTTCTTTCTCTTTTCAGCAATGAAGATGATTAACAAAAGAACAAGGGCTTCAACAACGATACCAATAAAAGGCCACAAAGGGCCCAATGGATCTGTTAAAACAAAACAAAAAAGCAAACAATAAAAAAACATGATAACATTGACGGGTCAAACCATTTGTTGAACAAAACCTACAGGAGGCTGAGTGACTCTTTAGGATTGTGATACCTCTAGTATAACTTGCAATCACATATTATGTTGTTGTAAGAAATGCCATCATTCAATTATATTTTGAATCAAATGAAAGCAACTGGGATTTCAAGAATCGTAATTCTCATGTTAAAATAACCAAAAAAGTATTAAATAAATATAGATACTGATAATTATAGTGATATTGATAATGCTCAAGATGATGACAATGATAATAATGGTAAATAATAAATAATGGTAACATGACCAAGTAGATTCCAATTGGGTCTGTAATCGTACCAATGATTAACAAAATCAGACAAACATGCAGAGCAGGAGTCTGATTTGTCAATCACAGCTGAAAAGTAAAGCTGTAAGTACAAACATGGTTGTTGCTATGGTTACTGCAATTAATTTTGTCATTGGTGGATATCTAAGCTGAGTGGACCTAGTATGATTAGCTGCTTTAGCTGTCTGATTACAGCCAACCCTGTAAAGGAATAATAAGTGAAAAATAAAGCAACAAAAAGCACTGATCCCATTTGAGGGAATTGCAATGGCTATGATCACACTAATAATAATGATAAAAACAACATTACCTGTTTGCTACTACACGTAAATGCAGCTAACAGTGATAATTCTGAGGAAAACATAATTGTACATGTAAACCAGGACATAATCCTCTGATCCCTAACAGTGACTTAAAGTGCACCTGACCCCTAAATTTTTTTTTCACTTAAAAAAAATGTTCCTGCTTTGGTGAGTATTTCCTCGAAAAAATTGTTGGATTTGGTTAAATCCTAACTTTTTTATGCCCTGTTGAAGTCGAGATATGAATGGACCACGACCGCGTAAATGGGCATCTGGGCAGAGTAGACTTGTGACGTCACTTCGAGAAGACGCTCAAGGAATTCTCAGCCAGTGGTTGACCTGCGAAAGCCTTTCTAGCACTAGATTCATTCTGCGGCATATTTGCGACCAATATCGATCTAACCTTCCAAACATAACCTGTGAACTGTGCAAAATGGCGCGAAATACAGATTGTTGGGTTCTCAAAGTGACGTCACATTAGTCGCCAGACTCTTGATCCTTGAAACGCTGTCGTGAGTCAAAATGGCGGTGATTTTAATGCGATTTTCCATACTTCACCGGGACACAAAAATTTAAGGATTTGGCCAAATCCAAAAATGTTTTTGGAAGGGATACTCACCAAAGCATAAAGATTTTTTTAACACGAAAAATAAATTTAGGAGTTAGGTGCACTTTAAGCATCTACACATAGAATGTAATTTTCCCCTTACAAGACCACCCTGAATCAAACATCAAGGTAATGAGAATTAAGGAAATGATCACCAACTAAAGATTTTCTTGATTTTTCGACAAATTCTCTTCGTCAGTAGAAAACGAAATATCTACAGAAGAGAATGAAGAATCTAGATGTTGTCAGTCAGTTGCTTAAAGTGTTAAGCAAATAAAATGATCAAAACACACGTAGAGCCTCACCTCCGACGCCCAGAATGAATCGCTGGCATTTGTCTTCTACATTTTGGGAGCAGTTCGAAGGAAGACAACAATAATAATATCAATGATCAGTATAATCCACTCCAGACACGATCAGAATCGATGGGCCAAATGTGTCTTGATGAATCTTGTAGTGTCCACCTGATCCATCTGACAGGAAACACAGCCAAGGTAAAGTGAGACAAATTCATTTCCTCTAGAACAGATAATTTCTTAGTCTCCCTCGCAGCCGTTTTTTTCGGATGTCACGCAACGCTCTCCCAAAAGAACGGCTGCTGACAACCGAACTACATTCCTTTCTCCGAATTGGCCAATCACAGCTCGGGTTCCATTTTCAGGAACCTTTTCGCATCAGACTCACCTTTTGAGACTCGTCCAATCAGATATCGTTTTCTATCGCGATCCTCGTGTGGAAAACACAAGACAAATGGCGGTGCTTGAAGCAGCTTTTCGCAAAGCGTCGTCAAAGTTCCAAATTCTCGAGCTTAAAGCTCACCAGAAGCTTGCAATTAAAAGAGTTTTAGTCGAGAAAGAGGATGTTTTTGCTGAGTTGCCCACAGGATCCGGGAAATCGTTAATAATTATATCAAGCACTCCCGCTCGTATTTGAACATGTTACCGATGAAAGTGGTCATATTATTGTTATTGTCGTTGCGTTGTACCAATGTGCGGAGACACTCGATAATTCGGGCCGATTTCCTGTACCGGTGATAAGAAGCCAGGAACATAACTAATCGGGTTCGCTCCAGCTAGCAGCGGACTGGCAAATGAAGAAGTACAAGTAGTGTAGGAGACGTTGGCCGACCTAAATTGCAGTGTTCTCGAAGCTTCGCCCGGCTTAATGACGGAAAGCACGTGCTTTTTTCCTCCTGATCTCCATCTGTAGGTCGAAGCAAGCGTTTAGCCCTTAGCCTAGATTGAAAGGCGTCTTGTATTTCCTTTTGATTATTGATGTAATTTACTGTCTCTTATATACTCTGACTTTTGTAATCTGTAGTAACCTCTTGAAATAGTGCGAATAAAGAGTTTCAGTTCAGTTTTTAGCTTCTTCTGCTTTCTCAGTTGCTCGCTGAAACTTTAACAACCGCTCAAACAATCTAGCGTCCGTCTCGTTGGCGTAGCAGTTGACGTCTATGGTAAGCGTAGATTTTATAATTTCAACGAAATTGTGAGAAGTTTTCCCAAAAATATATACTCTATCTTTACCAGGGTACAACGATGAACATGTGAAACATTTCGAGCTCTCATCGACAAATTTCGCCAGTGTTTCTCCCAACATCCACATTTTCGCGTGAAACCTTACGTCATACAGATTTTCTGGTATGTGATTGGTCTGTTCAATAGACCGCGACCAAACCGCAAGGACAATGAGAAAGGAATGTAGTTCGGTTGTTAGCAGCCGTACTTTTGGGGGAGCGTTGCGTGACATCCAAAAACAAACGGCTGCGAGGGAGACTAATAATTTTTCTGACTGTTTCTGTTTTATCACAAAAAATAAATAAAGATAATAAATAACTTATACTGGCAGATGATGACGAACCCACAAAGATTGCGTTGAATTGTTTTAATAGGAGCCCTTGATGAAATGAGCATCTTTAAACCTTACTTATGTAAACCTGAACACTGTCTTCATTCTGCTTCTTCACCTTCCATTCTACCTCCAGAGGAAATCCTTTTGGAGCGCACTCAAACGACACAGTGCTTCCTTTAGAAGCCTTCTCAGTCCTCAATGTCTTCCTTTGGCTTGGAAACCAAGGTGCAACTAGAATAAATCAATGACCAGGTAACACTTGAATTGTCCAAGTAAGGGGTGCAATCTTGGATTAACAACAAGACATACACGTACATTTACCCTGGTTTACAAAGAAAAAATGGTAGATAGAGATCGAAATACCGTCTATGTACAGTACATGTAATGTAAAAATTGGGCCATTGAAAGTTCATCAGGAAACTGCTAAGTAGCCTTAAAATTATCTGATCTCTAAGGCTGAATGAACCTTCCCAGGTATGCTGTACCAAGGAAAATGTCTCAGCTTACCAAATGCTTTCCCTTCTACTCCCGGAAGTGACTGCAATGTAACCTCTCCATACAAATTTAAAACTCAGTCTATTTAGCAAACAACTGAAACAAGATGTTTTTTCTCTTCTTGTGACAAGCGTTAATGAAAAAATATCCTGGGATTACCAGGTTCATACAAAGCAATTTATCAGTTTAAAGGTGGTAGCTATGATGTAATTATAACAAATTCTCTAAAATAGCTATCGCCTCCCGGTTAGCTCAATTGGTTAGAGCGGCGGATTGCGTTGTGTGGGAAGTCGAGGGTTCGAGCCCCGGCCGGATCAATACTTATGGTCTTAAAATAAGTAAGGAGAGTTTGCAACCTTTCTATAATCAAAAAATGGAAAGATATTCTACTCTTCCTGGATAAGGACGAATAAACCGTAGGCCCCGTCTTCTGCAGGGTTAGGGGTAGGAGACGTAATTTCCCACGCACGAGATCTCTGTGTGGTGGATGTCCTCCCCTGAGTGGGATGGGTGGGTGTTGGCCCTGAAAAACCCCTATGGGGAGTGGTCAATTAACCATGTATGTATGTATGTATGTATGTATGTATGTATGTATGTATGTATGTATGTAGGTATGTATGATGAGAGACTTAGTCATTTCTAATCAGATAATCAGATCCGGGTGGAGGTATTTCTGGAAATATAAAACGGTGTTTTCATCTTGGGTACTTTACTTTCTGTTTAATAATGGTATGGCTTTTAAAAGTCAGGGTATTACAGAATTGATTGAATGTTTATCAGCCCATGCAGATTCATAGTGCCCATACAGAATGTACAATGCAGCTCTTTTACCCCTATAACCAAGACAGAATTTTGTTTTTATAATATCAATACAATATCACACAGACAAGTCATGAGAAGAAAGAAAAATATCAATTAGGGGATTGTTAGTTGATCCAATAGTAAATTGACCGAAGTAACAGCAGAAAAATTGAATGGCAGACAGTAACAAGAATTACAAATGAGATCTTGCAAGTGAAAGGGTTCAATTATGCAGACTTTTAAAAATGTGGCCCAGGTTTCTTCAGTTTGTTGATTTCTTGTACCACACATAATGTACAATTAATGTACCACCACAGTTAAACCTTTAATATACTGCTACGAGTGACCAAGACAGAATTTCTCTTTACAATATCAATACAAAATCAAGCAGACAAGTGATGAGAATAAACAAAAATGTCAATTAGGGATCATTGGTCAATCCAATACCAATTCAATCGCCCGAATTTAATTCGTACGCATGATATGGCAGACAGTACTTATGAGATATTTCGAGGGAAAGGGTTAAACTCTTCTTAAAGAGCTTCTTAAAAAAAAATATGTACTCCTTTGTTAAGGGAAAACAGTGTCTCTTTCCATTTAAGATGACTGCGTCATCCAACACCTCACATGTAGGCTTGTTAACCTTACTGGAATCTGGTCGCAGAGCGTTGACGCTTGTATGGATTTGTGGCGTACTTGTTAAGGAGGGCGGGGTTACCTCTGGGAAGGCAATGTAGCCGACTTCTTGGGCTGTTTCTCTGCCTAGAATGAGATACCCTCGAGCGTCAGTCACTTGACAAGTCGCCATCTGTGGTCGTTGTCTATCACCAGTATGAATCGCTATGGTACAAGCCCCCAGGTTCGCCACAGGGGATTCACCGTACCCGAATATTTGTATAGAGGTAGGGGTAAGACTCTTGTCTCCAAATAAGGATTTGTGTAGATACAATGGCATTACGTTGCATCCTGCGCCTGTGTCGATCTCGCATTCAACCTCATATATGGGTCCTCCACTTGCAGTACTTAACCAAAGAGGCTTGATGTGCTTGCTTGAAGTATCATTAATACTCTTCACATGAAAAGTCTGAATATGGTGAAACATTGTGTGTTGGCTGTCCTGTAGTACGTGTGGACCGAACATCATGTGGTAGTCCTGAGGAGAATCACGAATTGAAACGTTATTGGCACTGGCTTCTGTCTGCGGTGCTTGTAAACCATGTACTTGAACCTGCCTAGGTTCACCAGTTGTACTTTGTTTACCAGTTTTGCTCTTGCAGCACTTTTCGTAGTGTCCTTTCTTTCCACACTTGCGTCAAATAACATCCTTGGGTGAGCAGGCTTTGCTCCACAACAGAAACAACTCTGCCTTTTTGTCTCACCATGCTCTTTATCTTTAGACGTCTTGTCTCTATTTGACCACTCCGTTGATTTCCCGCCTTTCTGATACTTTGCTTGAACTTTGTGAATCTGTGTCGATTGTTGTATTGCAGTTGTTGCTGCGGTTGCTGTACTGAGAGTCTGCATAATTGATCTTTGACAATCGCTGTTGTATAGGAGAGTCGCAATTTCGATCACTCGTTCGGCGGTAAGGGAGTCCTGGTCTTCTTCCAAACACTTTTGATAAACTTTTGGATTCTTTAGACCAAGGAGAATAGCGTTCCTGAGAGCCATGTCCTTTGCGTCTTCTGGCCATCCGCATGCATCAGTGACTTGCCTGCACTTTTCGATGTACTCTGGTAATTCCAAATCACCTTGAGTGAGCACTTTGTACTGTGTAGCCGCGACTAGTTTGCTCCCTCTAGGTTTGCATTGTTCCTCCACCTTTCTGAGATGTATCTCCCATTTCTTGCGATCATCGGCTGGAATTGTTGCCTTGTCCAAAATATTTTGTCCGCGTTCACCCGACCACTGATAAATGCATAGACAAACAAACTCTGGGTCTGCCTTGGTCATTACAAGACCTCTGCATAAAATCGATACCTTCTTTTTCCATTCTAGGAAACGTTCGTGAAGTTTTCCGTCGTTTGTCCAATCCAAGATTGGTCCTTTCGCGAGAACTTCCATGGTGAACTTGAGGCCTGTGAACACAAAATATTCGCTCGAACTCTGCGATCGTCAATTATCGATGAACTTGTTCGTCTTCCAGAAGGTAGACTAGACTTTTACTCCTGACACCATGTTTCCTCATGTGGTATTTTTTTGTCTCCGGCATGAAGAAATATATTCGCACAAGACAGCCTTTCCTAGAAATGAGAATTAAATTTTATTTTCTGCGTCCTAACCGCTTTCTTGATGCTTAAATACAGAATATTCACACTCGCTATGAATAATAATTTTAGCGCAATTTATAGCTAATTGCATATGAATAAAAGAGTGGTGTGTACTGGGAATAGAGTCCTAAAGTGTGACGTCACGATGCCATGACAGCATTTTTTTCTGGTCTAAACAGTTTAAACTCATACTTCAAACATGGCGTCTTTATCGATATGCTCACTCGTTTCTTTCTTTTCTGGAGAGCAGAAATCGCTTGATCGCGGAGAAAACCACTTCAAATTCGACCATGTCCAAAGCTTTATTTATTCCAGGGGAGTTATTAAAGGTGAAGTCCAAGCAAGCATGAAAAATAAGGACTACAAAGTCAAAGTAAGTTGCCAATTTGGGATCACAACACGTATGTTCAATTCGAAGAACTCCCAACCCCGATTTCACCTCCAATTTAATGTTTATATTGCGGAATATATATTGCAACTTACGTGTCTGTTTCGAATTATCTTTTTATCAGATTTATCTCGATGAAAACCTTGAAATAAAAAACACAGAATGCGAGTGTCCTCGCGGCGAGTTCAAGTGCAGTCACACGGCAGCCATATTTATTTATGGCATCCATAACCTTAGCAGGACGGACCTGGAATGCCAATGGAAACGAAAGCGAAAGGCAGAAAGCGTACAGTCTGCAAGCCAGACGTTTCCAGCGCCACCGAAGAAGAAGGATTACAGCCCTTTGGCGCGCGATCCTAGCCGAGAAGATCGGATGTGGCTGTACAGCGAACTAAAGCGCTATGGCAAATTTACCTGCTGGATCTTGAGTCCCGAACCACAACCTGCTACCCCTCTCTCGATCAAGACGATTGAGGATATCATTTACTCAGAAGGTTTCCTTATGGCATCTACGAAGGAAAAACAATTAGAGTACTTGATTGAGAATGCCAAAGTAGAGGAGCTAGCTAGAGAACCATAAATGTTGTGAGCACCCTCACGGCTGGCCAGCGAAACAGCCCTGCATGGCACCAAGCTCGTAGAGGCCGCCTGACTGCTAGTAATTTTGGCTCCGTCCTCCAGGCAAAAAGAGTTACACCGTCTCTTATCAAGCGACTACTTGGGGAATACAACTTGAGTGGAGTTAAAGCAATTGCATGGGGACAGGACAATGAGACTGAGGCCCTGAAGTCCTTCACCAACATCACAAACTTTACACCTGTACAGACCGGCCTTTGGCTACACGAGTCGGGAGTTCTGGGTGCTTCCCCTGATGGACTTGTGGGAGACGACTCGGTGATTGAGTGTAAGTGCCCCTACACACATCGAAATGCGACAATCAAGGAAGCTTGTGGGCACAAAGACTTTTACTTGGAGGAGAAGGAAGGGAATTATACGCTGTCTACCACAAATTCTGCTACTTTGTTGTATGGACCACAAAGGATAGTGTTGTTATCAAGATTGAATGAGATGAATCTTGGGAGCACAATATTACTATCTTGAGTGATTTTTACTTTCATCAACTATTCCCAAAGATTACCGAGGGAGAACTTTGAAAAGTGGTGCACAGATGCTGGACATAATCAAAGTGGGGGGGAGGGGGGGAGTGGGAGCTAATGTAAATAGGCAGTAGCTAATGTTAAAAGGTATTTTTTTAAATTTCATACATTAATTTCTTACGTATATGTGAACGATCCTTCGCAGTAAAAGCACTATTTGAGCAATAGTGAAAATCAGACCTGAAAAATATTTTCAGGCCTGTACGGGATTCGAACCACTGACCTCTGCGATACTAGTGCAGCGCTCTACCAATTGGCTCAATTGGTAGAGCGCTGCACTAGTATCGCAGAGGTCAGTGGTTCGAATCCCGTACAGGCCTGAAAAAAAAAAAAATTTTTTTTCAGGTCTGATTTTCACTATTGCTCAAATAGTGCTTTTACTGCGAAGGATCGTTCACATATACGTCTCATAACCGCAGTTCATACATATGTTTCATATGTTTGTTGTTGATTAATTTCTTAATATAACATTACATATTCTACACTCAGATAGAGACACAAGATGAAGAACCCACATTTTTCCATTTAGCATAGTAACTTAATAATAAATTACATTCTTCCTGAAAGCAAGCTTAAACAATTTTTTTTTTTGCAACCAATGGCTACTGGTAGCTGGTAACACTTATCCTGGTTACTCAACAGGGCCCAGGTGCATAAAACCTATGCCACACTCAAGTAGGCTTGGATAGCAATGCAAAGGGAAGGGGAGGGAGCCAAAACAAAATCCATGCAGCACAGGTTATTTTTTCTGACTACCTCTCACCATCCCTTAAAGCTAATTTAAGTGTGGCTTTAGTTTTATACACCTGGACTCAGGCTCCCAGCTTCACAGACACAAAAGTAAAACCTTTCAGCCAGCAGGACTTTCACACTTGGAACTACTGGACGAAAGAATTCCATACTGGTCACATGCCCCTGACCTGGATTTAGTTGAAATAACAATTTAAGAATGTCACTGGATTTCATTATAATCTATTTTCACAGAACACATAGTAGTTTGTATTAATGAACATAAAGGAGATGAATATCAGAAAAATGTAAAACTGACCACATCATATTTTTGACCAAAGCTATGTCAATACCATTTGATCTGTTACAGTAGGGCTTCTAGTAATACAAAAATAATATTAAAAACTCATTGTACTATAATTTAGTTGAAAAAAAGTTCTATTCAGTCAAATTCAAAGTCTTCGCAGCCATCCTTGATCAATGGATACTGCAAATTAACAAGAGCTGAGCACAGTTGGCATAGCTTGTCAGCATGGCACCTCAAAAATGCTGGGATGAAGCCAAGGATGCGAAAACTCTTAAGTCTTGCATTTGCACGCTCTACGTGGATGCGACATCGAGCTATTGATTTTGTCGCCCTTGCCTCACTCTCTGTAAACTTTCCATGGTTGAGAAATGGTGGTATGTTCACTGAAACACCTCTTGGAACTACATCGCTGATGAGAAAACCTTTGTCTGCCAGAACAAGATCACCAGCACTCAAATGTTTACAAAACCCAGACTCTTTCACCATGACCTTGTCACTGACTGAGCCAGGAAAAAGATCACTAACATAGGTTATAACTCCATTTGGGGCAACCCCTATAATGACTTTGAAAGAGTTCATTCCCCTGTAGCTGGAATTTGTAGCATTCTGCTGGGACATGAGCTTAGGTGCAGCAATTTCAATGTCTGTACAATCAATCACAATGCGGCAACTGCTGTACTCAGTGAAAGAGGATGGCAAACACATCTTGTTCTTTTCTCTAGATGGCACAGTTGTCATGATGTCTTTGAACAGGAGAGAATGCAAAACATGGACAAAAGTTAGTACTATGTTAGCAACAGTTGCAACACTGCATGAAAACAACTGGGCTAAATGTAGATTGGTATAATTTTGTTTCAGTTTCATCAGAGTGATAAATATCTGGTCCTCAAGTGTGATCCCCTCAACCTTCCATCCAGCATAATAGTTTATTTCACACCCTTGAATCTTGAAACATATCCCACAACAATATCAAGAACATCCTTAGTGGGTAGACCTGTCTCCATCCGTATCACCTCAGGGCTCAAGCTCTTAGCAGAGTAGTGTGCACTATAGTAACTTGACATTTCCTTGTGTTTAGCAAGTTCTGTTGAAGTCATATCAAGCTCTATTGACAGCAGAGCTTCTTTGGAACTTGTCTTTTCCTCTTGTGAGCATTCAGTGGAACATGGTTCAGAGTTCTCTTTAATCTCTTCAAGCACAGATGCTACAGTTGGTAATTTCGTGGGCTCGGCAGACACTTTCCGTTTTTTCTTGGGGCTAGGTGTACTGGGAGGTGTTGGTCCTGTACCTGGCAGCAAGTCCAAACTATCAAACAGCTTGTGCCTGTTTCTGTCACTGATGGTTGGCATATTTTCTTTTCGCCCATCTTTAAAGTGACAACTGCAAAGTCGCGAATGTTTGTGGGCTTTCTATCTCCTCTCCTATAACAGAGAAAGACAGAAGCAGTTACTATACTTGCGCTTAAAAAACCCAAAGTTTAGTTGGTCACATGCTTAACCTTGTAGTCTAAGACGTGAATGCGAAGCGAGTATTTCTCTGAGCTTGTTACTTAATACTAGTTAGTGTAAAAGCTTTGATACTCACAACTATCATATAGTTTTTTAGTAACTAAATAATCTTAGATCAAGACTGAAGACAAGGAAAGGCAAAGCCGCGAGAAAACAAATAAGACAAGAAAGAGAAACAGCTAATCGTGAATCAGTTTGAGATAAAAAAAAAACAGCTATTTCTAATCGATGGTACAGCATCGAAATATATATTTTTCGAAAAATACTCACCTTACAAATGATATCCACTTATCATAGAGTGTTTTATGTTTTTTCTGGTCTGGAAACGAAAAGAATCGGCAGCAGTGGCTTTCAGATGTGTGATTGCAATCTGGATGAAAACACTGGCCCATCGCAAACTTCGTCTCCGTTGCGTTTTGACTCGAATTATTGCTCACCAGGTGCTTTTGTCCGCTTATTATACTCTTCAATAGTAAGGCCAAAGGTTATCTTGATTCTCTTTATCTTATTTCTATTATTGGAGGATAAATTGCGCTATTATAGCTCTTGAAGTGCTCGAGGTCAACGACAATGTGTCACGCTAGGGACGCCATATTGGTTTGTTTAGACCACAGAATTCCGGTGCTATGGAAACGTGACGTAAGCACTTTAGGACTCTATAACGATAAAACAATTATGGACTAATTGCAATATGCAATGGCATATTGCAACAATAACTTTTACAATTATAATGTTTACGCCGTGAGTCTGGTCGACAACGTAAAAAGGTAAAGCTTAGAGAGAATACCGTAAACTTAGCTTTGAAATTCTGCAAATCTTTGGGAGGAATAACTACAGAATACAGGGCCATTGATGTCCACCTTGTCGGCATTCTTTGAAGAACGAGGCAGAAAACAAAAGGATGCATTGTGATTCAATTGGATGTAAATACAGGGCAGTGGTCTAAGCAGCGTCCGCTGGCCCTTGGCGCCTTACTTTTGCTCTTGGGCGACTCGGGCATCTTAGTTTTTCATAACAAGCATATTCTGGCCGCCCTGGATTTCACAGTTTCAGAGCACTGGGCTCCCTTAAATTTTTCTTGGAGCACAGCCTTGAAATAAGTGGCTCTGTCTTTTGGGTAGTTCTTATGCTCAATTATATATTTTGCCAAAGCCGAACTGAAGTTGCACACGATATGAAATTTTTGGGTTCTGTCCTTGTGTACCGGTTCACAAGAGCCAATACAAAAGACCAAACAATACACAATAGCTAACCGATAACTCCCAAACAAAGAAAGAACAATGGTAATTCCCTTGTGAACCGGTACACCAGGACAAAACCAATTTTTGTTTTTCGCGGGTGGCGAGTCCGTGGCAAGTAAGTTTTGTTTTTAAAAGAGCTAAGGCTAAGAATGAGACGGTTTTGAAAAGCTGAAGCGGTGATCCGAGGACGATGTATTATCAGGGTTATAAATTAAAGTGGTGGCTTGAACCGTATAAATCGGCATGTCAACGGCATTTCGGTCAGACCGTCGAGAAGACAAATCATGGGCACTCGTGTAAGTGGCACAGCCATCCTTAATCCCCAATCGTTATTACCGAATTTGTATAAAGCTGGCCAAAAACGTTCTACGTATAAACCTGGGACACACTGCTGTAACGTGTAGGATTCAAGCCCCCCAAACTACGAAAACTGGCCTCAACAAGAGTAAGAATAAACCGAGGTATGTTTTAAATACAAAATGTCCATTTTAACTGACAATAAATTAAGTTTTCTCTTTCCACCTTTGTTATTGTTTTTCTGAGCAGCAATGATCTACTTTCCCAACTAGCATTTGTTTCCCATCACAATTATGGATAATTTATAGCATGTCTTCTTTTTATGCTACTTTTCCCCCTCTACTTATTTCCTTTTATTTCTTTCTTTTTGCTTTTTCTTTTCTTTCTTTACTAACCTACTGCCACCTGCAACATAAAATGTACTGAGCTAACAGATTACCCCTAGTTTATTCTGTTCCCTGATTCACTAAATAACATTGCCATTCTGGTACTAGTGGAAAACAAATTTTTACATGTAAATTAGTATGTGTAATCAAATGGCGACGAGTGAAATTAGGAAATAATTTCCCTTGCGTCTTGTCAAAATTCTGATAATTTCCCGAGCCTTTAGGCGAGGGAAATTATCAGAATTTTGACAAAACGCAAGGGAAATTATTTCCAATTTCACGAGAAAACCATTTGATTACCTTTTAATATCGTGGGTGACAAATTACGTTCACAACCGTAACTGTTTTTACTGGTTTATTCTATCGAAAACCGAGAGCATGAAGAAGAATATAGTTTTCGTTTAAGGCATACATTATTGTTAAATGAGATACAATGAAATATATGAAGTTCATATATTTTGTACTGCGGTATTAGATACAAATGATGCACAATCTTCCCAGTAGATAGCGCCATTTAAGCAATAGCGAAAATCAGACCTAAAAGAAGATAAAAATAAAAAAAATTCAGGCTTGTACGGGATTCGAACCACTGACCTCTGCAATACTAGTGCAGCACTCTACCAATTGAGCTAACAAGCCAACTGGGAGCAAGCCGTTAAGTTGATTCGTAATAAACCATATGTATCTAATACCGCAGTACAAAATATATGAACTTCATATACTTCATTGTATCTCATTTATCACTTTCACGGGTTTATCACGAATCAACTTAACGGCCTGCTCCCAGTTGGCTTGTTAGCTCAATTGGTAGAGCGCTGCACTAGTATCGCAGAGGTCAGTGATTCGAATCCCGTACAGGCCTGACTTTTTTTCAGGTCTGATTTTCGCTATTGCTTAAATAGCGCTATCTACTGCGAGGATCGTGCATCATATGTATTATTGTTAAAGTTCGTAGTTTTCTCAGTTTCTTCACAAAAAATACTTTCGAACTCTTCGTGCCTATTAATAATTTTCGGCCGCTTCTTTTAATTTCGTAACTTCTTCAAGAGTCACCGTCTTAAATCTCCACGCCATCTTGGCTCTGATCGAGATACAAGAGATGTTATCATGGCAATTTTGTCATTTCAAATATGAAATTACAAATTAATGCTGAAATTTCGCGCCAAAATGAAGGAGTAATTTGTGACCTATGATATTAATTGATTTAAATGAATGAAACATTGTACTGTCTTTTCTTGTATTGCAACAGCCTTAAATGAATCAAATGTCTTCTAAACTTGATTTCTTACATCCAGAAACTGTCTGAGTTATGGAACAAACTGAACTCTTGCTGGGAGTCCGTGGAGGTGATAATATAGTGATAGCAAAGAACACATTAACTATGATGATTAATCTCCCAATTCAGAAATGCCAGGGGAAAATTATCAGAAGTATTTCAAGACAAACCTCTATGTCAATTTCCAGTCAACACTAGGTCATGGGGAGTAACCAAACGCTTGTAATTAGCCTGTGTACAGGTAGCTGTGCCCATCCAGTCAAATAAAAATCAGGGAATGGATATTCCGTCCCAAACATGAACAAAAACAGCACCCCACAGATGTCCTTTTCTCAAGATATTACAAGGGAGGGAGCAGTTGTATGCCGGCTAATTTCAGTCACTAAGCAATTCTCAGCTAGTTTCAGCAATATGCATACCGTATTTACTCGAATAAGCGCCGCGGCGCTTATTTAATTATTCGTGCCACAAGTGCGACGCTTATTTCAAAAATTGTACCAGACAAATTTACTTTTTCTAGATTTTTATTAAACGGTACACTTTCCATCTGTCAATTTTCCTATGGGCTCATGCTAAACTGATAGTAAATCTAGAATTACGAGAGAATTTCATGCGGTGAATAAACCCCGAGCGTTTCATGATAACGAGAGCGAAAATATCAGAGGTGAGAGCGAACTCCTGCATCGGGAGTGCGGCGCTTATTCGAGGGCGGCGCTTATTAACTTCTTTTGTCCCAGATACGGCGCTTATTCGAGGGCGGCGCTTAATTGAGGGCGGCGCTTATTTGAGTAAATACGGTATATTAAAAACCCATTCAAAGAATCAAATCTAAGAAGAAAATGAGAAGTATCATGGATATTTTCCAACATAAAAACCAAGCAAAAAACCGATAGTTTTATCAAACAACAACAAACATATGAAACATATGTATGAACTGCGGTTATGAAACGTATATATGCACGATCCTTCGCAGTAAAGCACTATTTGAGCAATAGTGAAAATCAGACCTGAAAAAAACTGCGAAGGATCGTGCATATATACGTTTCACGACCGCAGTTCATACATATGTTTCATATGTTTGTTGTTGTTTGATTTATCATCTACGGGTTTATGTCGAATTAATTTGATGGCCTGCTCCCAGTTGGCTTGTTAGCTCAATTGGTAGAGCGCTGCACTAGTATCGCAGAGGTCAGTGGTTCGAATCCCGTACAGGCCTGAAATTTTTTTTAGGTCTGATTTTCACTATTGCTCAAATAGTGCTTTACTGCGAAGGATCGTGCATATATAAGTTTTATCAAACTTACTTGATTAACACATCAAAACACTTGGTAACCTAAAGTTGATGACCACTGACCACTGTGAAGCCACCAAAATGAAAGAATGCTCTGAACAAATTGCTCCAGTCTTTGCAGGCTTTTCAATTTCTCTTTGAGTCGGGGTAAGCTACCCTATGAGTGGAAAACTGCGGATATTACACCTCTTCACAAGAAAGACTGAAAAGAACCCGCCGAAGACTATCGGCCCATATAACTCCTTACTATTACCAGCAAAGTCTTGGGACGTTGTGTGGGCACCCGTTTTTATGATCATGTGAAACCCTTAATCAACCATTTACAACACGGGTTTATGAAGAACTGCTCGTGTGTCACCCAGCTACTGTCGGTGTTGCATGCCATTGGCGAAGCTCTGGACAAGAACATTCAGTCAGACTTAATCTATCTGGATTTCGCCAAAGCGTTCGACTCCGTAGATCACTTAATCCTCCTGGCCAAGTTGAAGGCGCACGGTGTTTCGGGACCACTTTTTGCATGGTTTACGGACTACTTAACTGGTCGCGCCCAAAGGGTGCTTGTGGCAGGTGCAACATCAAAGTGGGCGCCTTTTACTTCCGGCGTCCCATAAGGGAGTCTGCTAGGGCCACTACTTTTCACAATCTTTATTAATGATCTACCGGATGAAGTCATAGGCGGGGTCAGGGCAGCGTTGTACGCTGACGACAACAAGCTGTACAAAAGCATCACCACTATGTGTGACTGGCAGTCTCTGCAAACTACTCTAGGCAACCTAAAAAACTGGTGAAAGCGTAATCACATTAAATTTAACACCTCTAAATGTAAATCACTTACTGTCACCCGTAAAAATCCCCCCCTCCTCCTGGTTCACGAGTACACGCTGGACAGTGCTCAACTTGAGCGCGTCTCCACCGAAAGAGATCTGGGTGTTCACATCACAAGTTCGCTCTCTTGGAAACCCCACATCCACGCTAGTACTGCGAAAGCCAACAAGCTCCTTGGGCTATTAAAGCGAACATACCCCCTAATAACCGACGTGACTGTTCGGCACACGCTATACCTGTCGTTGGTCAAGTCTTAGCTGTGCTACGCCACGCAAGTCTGGTCGCCCGCTCAAGTCACCCTAAAGGCCCAAGTCGAGCGAGTACAACGCCGCGCCACCCGTTGGATTTTACAAACTAGGGTGGGAGAGGTCTCTTACAAGGACAGATTAATCAAGCTTGACCTACTCCCTTTATCCTATGATAGAGAACTGAAAGACTTGTTATTTTTTTTTTACAAATGTCTATACAGTTATATTGACGCCGGTTAACGTACAGTGTTTTGTTGAATTTATCTCCCACGGCCGTACCAGACTTTGTAATTCTTTCAACCTAAAAACACCTATTTGTAGAAGCAGTACTTTTTCAGGCCTCATACTTTAATCGCATTGTTAAACTCTGGATCGTGACTAGCTCCGTCTTACCATCCACCAGCTTTGACAACCCAGGTTCGTACCAGAAATCTGTCCGCAATGTAATGCTAGACCGCCTAAAAACTATATATGACATTGATTGGCCCTGCACGTGGACACTAGCCAGTACGTGCTCGTGCCACTAAGTTGAAATTATTGATTTATTCGGAATTTTTGTAATTTCTTATTTTATAGTGCTTTTTAATTCATAATGGGCGGCGCCTCGCATGAGACTTTACGTCCTGTTCGCGCCTTCTCTTTTGGGTGCAGTTCTATCTCAGTTTCTCTTCTGTTTTCTATTTGTTATTGTATTATTGTACTTTTGCCTTGTTCAAATATTTATCTGATATTCCCAATAAAGTCGTTTAAAAAAAAAACGTATTTCCGTGGCATCATTCTTCATGTGCGTGATCGATTCCTCGTAAAAATGAAGTGATGTATCTCATCTAACAGCTGACTTAATCTAATCAATTTGATCCTAAACATTTTTAACGAATAGGTTTGTAGGACAGAGCATTTTTCAGTGGAGTTCATATTACAGTGCCACAGCTGAATCTGTCTCTAGGAGACTAATAGTATATGGATGATACTGCGAAAAAGCGGTAAGCAATCCCCTGAGACTGCGACATTAACCCCAGCGTTCAGAAAGAAACACTTGGGGAATGCGGCTTTTATGGACTGTGGTCATAAACCTCAACGCACCACAGACGTATCTGTCATTTAAAGAAAAACATATTCCAGTCAACATTTCTGAGCTCTCCGGTTCAGTTTTTCATGTTGGCTAAATGCAACTCGCGTGCTCTTTAGTATTTAGAGTGTTAAAGGAGGGTCTGGATGGGGGGGGGGGGTACGAATTTAATTTAATAATAAGTTCTTATATAGCGCATTAAAATTGAACTCTATGCGTTTTACAATTACAATTAACAAAATTTCAATAAAAATCCGATACATGCAATTCTCGCTACTATCTAAACTAATGAATTATTACGCGTTATTTGACAACGTACGATATCAAAAATCTGGTGGCTTAATTTTTGAAAAGAGACGTTTTCAATAAGCGTTTAAAGGAGTCAACAGATTCGGCGTTTCTTATGCATTCAGGTAGTTGATTCCACAAATACGGTGCAGCGTTGGAGAATGCTCTTTGCCCATACGTTTTAGTTCGAATTGTTGGGACCTCAAGTAGATTCATCTTTGATGAACGGAGGTTTCGTGCTGGAATATATCGACTAAGAAGTTCAAAAAGATAGGTTGGAGCCATGTCATTTAGTGCTTTGTATGTTATCAACAGTATCTTGAATTGAGTTCGTTTTGTGACCGGGAGCCAATGAATTTTCATAAGTATAGGTGTGATACTGTCTCTTGATTTAGCACCACTAACAAGCGGGCAGCTGTGTTTTGGATCCGTTGGAATTTTTCGATGTCACAAATCGGTAAACCGTACAATAGGCCATTACAGTAATCAAGTCTCGATAAGATGAAGGCGTGTATCAATCTTTCATTTTGCTGCGTCGAGAGGTATTTACGAACGCGACCAATATTTCTGATTGCTAGAGACGACGATTTACAGATGGAATTTAAATGCGAGCGTAAGTTCATCACAGAATCAAGCATGACACCCAGGTCTCGGATAGTATTAGATAAATTAATGTCAGTTGTTAGTTAAAATTTCGACCATTTATCAGTTGTCAGTTAAATTTTCGGCCATTTGTCCATTGTCAGTTAAATGACTGTTAATGATTAACTTGGCAAGTTAATTATTACTTTCCGACCCTAGAATTTTGACTGCAAAGCGCATATAGCGTAAACTCGAAAATTTAGTCGAAAACTGATACAATAAGAACTGCTTTTTCTTAGTTCTGGAATGAAACAAGATCTTTCAAATGACTTTCAGTCACTGTTTAAGTCCGATACGACTCTTCTGAACACAAACATAAACAGCGCATATTAACGCACATATAAGCGAACCGCGTAAACTTGAAAATTACGTCGAAAACTGATACAATAAGAACTGCATTTTCTCAGTTCTGGAATGAAATAAGATCTTTCAAATGACTTTAAGTCATTGTTTCATCAGTTACAACTCTTCTGAACACAAACTTCTGTTTTTCCGTGCGCAACATTCCTTTGCAACCACTTAACGGGTCAAAATGTTGGAAAGAAGATCATCAGAAAGAAAACAAACAAACAAACTTGTGAAAAGTCTTCTAGCCCAATATATTTGATTTATGTTTTGTTTTACAAAGCTTCGATTTCGGTTGGCTCCGATGAAATGATCAGAAGGAACTTTCTTTTGTCTACTTTTCAACTAGGTTATTAGAGAAAGCGTGCCTTAGAAATCCAGGCGAAAATAAGCGCGAACTGGCCGCCCAGATCTAGAAACCGTAATTGGAGTAATATCTTCATCCTCTTGGTGAGAAAAGTCATTTTCTGAGTCCGTGTCATATTTGTCTGCGTGTGTTTTCACCTCAGCAACTGCCACTTTAACGATACAGTCGTCAACAAATGTGATATCTGTCACTTTCTATCCTTTTGAAGTAGCATGAACAGTTCCTTTGTCGTTACTGAACCATACTGACTGATCTCCCGAATTAAAATCGTTACCTAGTCCCGCCAACAAGTCCACTTTGGTGGAATCTTGTTGCTTCGTGTAGACGGCCGGTGGAAAAGCCCCTGCCCTGTCCGTGGTAGTTTTCTCCCGAACTGTCCTTTGCCTCAAGGGACGATACTTCTCCACAAATTCTTTCATAGCATTTTCAATTTCGGGGTCGATCTCTACTGAAGGTAGAGGTCGCATAAAGTTAACATTTGCAAACTCCATGCTGCTCTGAGGGACAGGATAGCAGGATTTTTCATGAGTACAATACTTTGCTGCCCATTTCGTTACTCTCTTCACCGACTCCTTGGTAACTAGTCCAAAGTCTTGGGAACACTGTTGTGCGGTGAAGGTCTCGTGCTTCAAATGTGAAGCTGCAAGTAGGTTCTCCACAACTGTTGTGAGTAATGTGCTCAATTCCAATATCTTGCAGATAGTCGTTGTTAATTGAAGCTATGCTGTTGTGCAGGCGGCGCATTCCTTCTTCGAGAAGTTTAAGTGAGGCTTGAGTTTTATGAGACACACGGTACCTTCGGGGCCGTTGGTTGCTATGGTTTCCTTTATACTGTGCCCTTGTTTCACCTCAGAAACGGTTTTGTAATGTTGTCATTTACATGTGATACTTTGTCTACGGCATTTTGAAGAGACAATTGTGCTTTCTCTACGCTTTGGGCTCCGATACCAAAACTGTCATAGAGACTTCACAGTACCACTGAGTCCCGACGCTAGTCTAATGCAACCTGTAACCACATCCGATATGAATAGAGTCTTCTCCATAGAACACATGCCATGAACTTGCGTAAAAGAATACGTTTCATTCGTTCCTTCACTTGCTCCTTCCTGACCAGAGCCCATCAACGTTTTAACGTTTTTCTCAGAAGGACTGAAGAACTTTACCTTTCGATCCCCCGAGTCAGTGAACGCTAGTCCGTCTTCAAATTCACAAAGTCTTTTGATTTCTCTTCAAGACTCCGAGTTGATCTTTAGAAGTTGGTCAACTTCAAAGCTTGAAAGGTTGCAAACGTAAGGGCCACCCTCTAGACCGACTGCTGCAAAGTAAGCTCTTTGTTTGAGAACTTCCATAGATATGATATTGAAAATGCCAGTCGGGTAGGTCACGAGTCTGACTCCGGTACGAGCAATGCCAACTCCATTGTAGTGTAACGTCACTTGTATAATTTCTCTCTGGGCATCGTCTGCACACAACAGAATGTTTTCACTTGCAGCACAGGTTGAAGTTGGCTTTTCTAAAGAAGGGCGAACCTGGACAAGATTCGAGTTTCCGAATTCATCACTTAAGATATCAAGGAGGTGATAAGAACAAAATGGTATATCTCTGCGATTTTTACTCTAAAGCCATAAGGTGTGTAAGAAGTGTTGCACAATGTAATTCGAGCCAGCTAAGAACCTCTCTAAAATCACAGGAAACCAGAATATGCCCAGCAGACAAACATCATGAAACAGGACAATTCAGTCGCATCACTGCGACTATATAAGATTTAACTTTTCACAGTCACTTTAGCTATGTCATTATAATCTACATAAAACATAATCTACATGAATGCAAGAAAGAGAAAATTCTGACGGCGCTTATAAGTCGGCATCTAATGGGCCTTTAACAATAAAGTGCAGGCTATGAACTGATACATTTATACCACTGACACCAAATACCAAACCACCCCAATATATACTGTTTAATCCGCTTCCTTTTCCAGCCAGCATGGTCGGAAGCTCCAAATTGCATTGCTCGTCCGTAGTTAACGCAAAATTATCGCTCTTGCCGCCTGATTTCGCAGCCATGTGATAAATTTTCACATCGGAATCTCCGAGGCCATATTTACCAGACAACTCCTTTAGACCGAGGAACGAAGGAAGGTGCTTTTTCAGCGCCAATACTGTTTTAACATCTTTGATAGGAATGCGGCTTCTGTGACGCACAAATGCCATTTCCGACTCAATTCGTTAAAAGCTTACAACAGCTCTTAAAGTAACAGTATTCACGGCCTTCGTGTAAGATGACGATCGAATTGGGTATCAAAGATCATATAACTGATATGTGACACATGACCTTGATGTGGATGGCACATGCGGTAATTATTCACGAAATAGGACACTCTGGCGTACTCCTACTGATATGTAATGGAAAATGTACTTTCATTGAACAAAATAAATCAAATGTCCTTATTTTACATCCAGTTTTTAGGATATTTAGGGCGATCCGGGCTTTTGTCAGTTGTCAGTAAAAGCACATCACAAATGTCAGTTGTCAGTTAGTTTTTCAGCGATTTTTCAGTTGTCAGTGAAAATTTTGGCCATTTGTCAGTTGTCAGTTAACCCCATCCAGATCCTCTTAAAGGCGTTTCTTGTCATTGAACTCGCCTCTAAAATGTCAGATCGCCTAGCTAGCCTACTGCAATCCCCCTTTCACAACCAAAATAAAAATTCCTTAGTTTTTACCTACCTCATCTGACAGCTGCTTGGTAGAAGTTGTAGTAACGACACATATAATAAGTCGCAGTATTTTGTGATTTACAAAAATTTCGTTTCACAGTTTTTCCATAGTTACGTGTTGCAACCTTGATCTTCTAAGAAGCGTCACGCGGTTACGCATTACAGTTACAAGTCTTGACCTTTGACCGAATATTTTTGAAACTGAGCTTTTGAGTTAGTCTCCGTAAATGAAATCAGTAGGGGGACAATAACTGGACTACATGTCTGTTTCCGTTTGTAAAGATTTGTACATTGTACAGGGGGGAGAACATTAGGACAAGTAGTCCCCTACTAGGTTCATCCACCTAAACTCAACCCACCCATCCCACCCCGGGCAAGGACATCCATCAAACAATAATCGCGTACTTGGGAAATTAACGTCTCCTACCCCTCCTGCAGGAGACGGGCCCTCCATCTATTCGTCCCTTTCCAAGAAGACTAGAGTATCTAACTATTGCTTGATGTTATAGAAAGGTAGCATATTCTTCTCAATTATTTGAAGACCTTGAGTGTTGGTCCGGCCGGGGCTTGTAAAGAATTTATTGGCTGAATCCTTCTGTGTGTTACAAGGCTCATTATTCCGTAAGGCTATAAATCTCGAATTTGTTGTTTCTCTATAAAATGCTGTCCGTATTCACGACTACCGTCAAGGTTCTGGTCCGTAAAACTGTCACGTGTCACTATATCCTATATCACAAAACCACATCCG